>NW_004444242.1:366440-375036 GCF_000243295.1 Trichechus manatus latirostris
TTATGTCTTCATGATGGATCATCCCCTTAATCTTTATATAGTGTCCTTCTTTGTCTTTTACGGTGGATTTTGTTTTCAAGTCTATTTTATCTGAGATTGGTAGTGCCACTCTTGCTCTTTTTTAGTATTTTTTTTGCTTGATATATTTTTTCCAGCCTTTTATTTTTAATAATTTACGTCTTTGTTTCTAAGGTGTGTCTCTTGTAGCCAGCATATTGATAGATCCTGTTTTTTTTATCCATTCTGTCACTTTCCATCTCTTTATGAGTGCATTGAGGCCGTTTACATTCAGTGTAATTATTGATAGATGTAAGTTTATTGCTGTCATTTTGTAGTGTTTTTTTTTTTTTTATTTTTATTTTTGGTGGTGCTGAGTTTTCTTTGTTCCTGTTACTCTCCTGTGCTGAATTCCTTTTGTTTCTGGACTTTTTTTCATTTCTTTTGTTTTTGTAGGTTTTGTTTTTACTGATACTTTATGTTTTTCCTCTTTATTTTTATGAGTAGGTTTGCTAACTTTCTTTGTGGTTACCTTGAAATTTACCCTTATCTTTCTAATTTTTAAGCAGTGTATTATTACTTGTTATTGCCTTGCCTTCCTCTCATTAGAAGGTTCTATACCTACACTGTTTATTCCCTCTTTTATTGTTCTGTTGTTGTTGCCATTTACAGATTAACTGCTCCGATTCCCATTGTATTTCTTTTGATTTTGGATTGTCCTTGAGAGTTCATTTCCTAGATTAGTATCTGGATATTATGATTCTGCATTCTAGATTCAGCCTGTGAGCTGAAGTTTTTTATTCTCAAACTGAAGGACTCCATTAGTAATTCTTTTAAATTTGGTTTGGTTTTTACATATTCTCTTAATTTCTGTTTATCTGTAAATGTTCTAATTTCACCATCATATTTGAATGACAGTTTTGCAGGATATATTATTCTTGGCTGGGAATGTTTTTCTTTCAAGGTTTTATATATGTCATCCCATTGCCTTCTTGCTTCATGGTTTCTGTCAAATAATCTGATCTTAGTCTTATTGTTTCTCCTCTGTATGTGACTTCTTGTTTTTCACAAGCTCCTCTTAGGACTCGTTGTTTGTCTTTGTTTTGTCAAGTGTGATTATGATATGCCTTAGTGGTTTTCTTTTGGGGTCTATTCTTTATGGGGTTCATTGAGCTTCTTGGATGGCCAGCTTTTCATCTTTCATGATATTGGGGAAGTTTTCTTTCAGCAGTCCTTCAATGATCCTCTGTGTGTTTTCTGTTTTCTCCATCTGTTTTGGAACTCTGATCACTTGCAAATTTTTGCTTTTGATTGTATCCCACATAATTCTCAGGGTCTCTTCATTTGTTTTCTTTCTTTTTTCTGAGTTTTCCTCAAACAGATTTGTATCCAAGTGTTTGTCTTCAATTTTGCTAATCCTGTCTTCCACCATTTCAAATCTGCTCCTCAGCCCTTCTATGACACTGTTCATTTCTGAAATTTTGTTGTTTACCTTTTGGATTTCTAATTGTTGTTTTTGTATGATATTTAGTTGTGAATTTATTTTGTCATTTTGTTCCTGTATTATTTACCTGAATTCTTCCTTTTTTTTTGGTCTGTATTTTCCATGAATTTGTCTATGTTTTGTTCATTTTTGTCTGCTTTTTGTTTCAGCACTTGGATAGTTCTGAGTATTAGAGATTTGAATTCCCTATTAGGTAGTTGTAGTGCCCTTTCTTCTACTGGAAAGTCACCTGGTGTTTTATTTTGGAAGACTACTGAAACCATCCTGTCCTGTTTTTATAAATGTTTTGATATTGTCTGCAATCTTCGGGGCATTCAGTAGTTATTTTTCTCATTTATTGATTGTAGATTTATTTGTTTCTTCTTTTTTTCTTTTAAATTTGGTTATGTCTGAGTAGGCCAGCTGTGTGTTCTTAGTTGTTTCCTCTTCTGTGGCCATGATACTTTTTGCCTCCTTCTCCAACTGGCGGAATCAGTTGCTCCGATAAGTTACAGCAGGGCAGGTCTAGCTGAAAAGGAGTTGCTGGGATGGGTTGTTTGAGGCACTTACTTCAGCCACCAAGACAGTCCAATAATCAGTGAAAGACAGGTTTCAGAAGATCGTGCCTGTGCTGCTTGGGGGTGTGATGTTAAGCACTAGGTGCAGGTAGGCAGGCTGGAGGGGGGAGATTGTGATGTGTGGAGCTAAGATGGGTATGGGAGAGAGGAGAAAGGAACAGGAGCCAAAAAATACAAACAAGAACGAGTAATATGGGAGCTTGTTGTTGGAGTGGAGAGATGAGAGACTATGAAATGGAGAAAAACAAAAGGGAGAAGAAGAAGATAAAAATAAAAGAAAAGAAAAAAATGAATAAAGAAAAAATTAGAAAGAAAAAAGAAAAGCTCCCAGGGATCCCACAGGTGCAGAAGTTGCTCCCAGGCATTAAATACAACATGGCTAGAAGATGTAGAGGTGTCACTGAGCACCAGGTACTCAGGGAACAGGAAAAGAAGGAAGACACAGAGATGAGAAACCAAGCAACTAAGAAAGACAAAAAGGAAAAAAGATGGAAAAGAAAACAAAAATAATGAAAAAACAAGAACAAGGAAAACCCCCAGAAAAACAAAACGAAAAAAACAAAACAAAACAAAAGAAATAAAAGAAATGCCCTCAGGGATCCCTCTGTGTATCTGCGCAAACCAAGGGGGCAGATCCCAAGTCGTGCAGTACTGCCTGGCAAGAATGGGCTCCCAACTAGAGAAAAGAAAAAGAAAGCAAACAAACAATTCAAAACAAACAAAAAGCCTCAGGATATCACCAGCGTGGCAGCATGGACCAGGAAGAGTCCCACTGTCGAGTAGAGCCCCACAGCCCCTCAGAAAGAAGCAAAGATGGCACACAGAGCCAGGTATTTTAAAGAAAGGAGGAGGAGGTAGTGACAGGTGAGGAAGAAATCAAAAAGAAGTGTAAAAAAGCAACACCAGCAGCCAACAAATGGCACTCAAGGAGTCGGCCGGTGCCGGCAGGTGGAATACAAGCAGCTGATGCTTCCTGGTCAAGAGAATGTGGCCTCCGGAAGCAGAGAAGGCTTAGTTAGGGTGAAGAAGGGTGGCGGGTGGGAAAGTATATATCACTGTTTACCGGTTGTTCTGTCTCCTGCTGGAAGCTCCGTGAAGCTGCTTTCTTGTATCCCCTGTTCGCTGGTCTCTGAAAGGAGTCCAAGATGGCGGATCCTCACTGAGTTAGCTGATAGGGGACCTCTGCATGAATCTCTCCTTGCTGTCCATTCTCTTTCAGTTTCTCATTCTATTTGGTGCTTGGCTGAGTTCTTTATGTCTTCATTTGTTGCTTAGGGTTTCAGGATTGCTGTTTTCTCTGTTTGGCTTAGTATTTTGGATCTTTGCTGTGGAGGGACAGTGTGGTGTTTCTGCCTAGAGTGCCGTGTTGCCCAGAAGTCTTCATGAGTATCGTTTTATGTATTATTGTCCAGTCTATTCTTCATCTGAAGAGTTGGCCTTGGGAATGGTTTTCGTTCTGGGATAACAGAGAATCTGGGGGACATGTCTTCTGGGGTACCTCTAGACTCAGACCATCAAGTCAGGTTTTTTTTTACTAGAATTTTATTTCTGCACCCCACTTTTCTCCTTCTCCATCAGGGACTCTCTGTTGTGTTCCCTGTCAGGGTGGTCATTGGTGGTAGCTGGGCACCATATAGTTCTTCTGGTCTCGGGCTGATGGAATCTCTGGTTTGTGTCCCCTTTTGTTTCTTGGGCTAATATTTTCCTTGTGTCTTTGGTGTTCTTCCTTCCCTTTGCTCCAGGTGGGTTGGGACCAAATGATACATCATAGATGACCACTCACTAGCTTTTAAGACCCCAGATGCCATGCACCAAGGTGGGATGCAGAACATTTTCTTAACAAACTTAGTTATGCAAATTGACCTAGATGTCCCATGAAAGCATGTTCCCCAGGCCCCTGCCCCTGCTACACTATCCCTCGAAGTGTTTGGTTGCGTTCAGGAAACTTCTTAGCTTTTGGTTTAGTCCGGTGGTAGTGACTTCCCCTGTATTGTGTGTTGTTCTTCCCTTCACCTAAGATAATTCTTGTCTACTATCTAGTTAGTGAATGCCCCTCTCCCTCCCTTCTCACCCTCATAACCATCTAAGAATGTTTTCTTCTGCATTTCAGCCTTTTCTTGATTTCTTCTAATAGTGGTCTCATACAATATTTGTCCTTTCATGACTGACTAATTTCACTCGGCATAATGGCTTTCATATTCATCGATGTTATGAGATGTTTCTCAGATTCATCATTGTTCTTTATCATTCTGTAGTATTCCATTGTGTGAATATACCATAATTTGTTTGTCCGTTCTTCCATTGATGGGCATCTAGGCTGTTTCCATCTTTTTGCTATTGTGAACAGTGCTGCAATGAGCATGTTGTTGTTGATGTTGTTAGGTGTTGTTGAGTAGGTTCTGACTCATAGAGACCTATGCACAACAGAAGAAAACACTGCCCATTCCTGTGCCATGCCCACAATCATTATTATGCTTGAGCCCATTGTTACAGCCACTGTGTCAATCCATCTCGTTGAGGGTCTTCCTCTTTTTCGCTGACCCTGTACTTTACCAAGCATGAAGTCCTTCTCAAGGGACTGATGCCCCCTGACAACATGTCCAAAGTATGTAAGATGTAGTCTCACCATCCTTGCTTCTAAGGAGCATTCTGTTTGTACTTCTTCCAAGACCGATTTGTTTGTTCTTTCGGCAGTCCATGGTATATTCAATACTCTTCTCCAACACCAAAATTCAAAGGCTTCAATTCTTAAATCTTCCTTATTCATTGTACAGCTTTCACATGTATATGAGGCAATTGAAAACATCATGGCTTGGGTCAGAGGCACCTTAGTACTTGAGGTGACATTTTTGTTTTTTAACACTTTAAAGTAATCTCTTGCAGCTGATTTGCCCAATATAATGCATCTTTTGATTTCTTGACTGTTGCTTTCATGGGTGTTGATTGTGGATCCAAGTAAAATGAAATCTTTGACAACTTCAACCTTTTCTCTATTTATCCTGATGCAGCTTATTGGTCCAGCTGTGAGGATTTTTGTTTTCTTTATACTGAGGTGTAATCCATACTGAAGGCTGTGGTCTATGATCATCATCAGTAAGTGCTTCAAGTTCTCTTCACTTTCAGCAGGCAGGGTTGTGTCTTCCGCATATTGCAGGTTGCTAATGATTTTTCCTCCAATCCTGATGCCTTATTCTTCTTCATATAGTCCAGGTTCTCCGATTATTTGTTCAGCATACGGATTGAATAGGTATGGTGAAAGGATACAACCCTGATACACACCTTTCCTGACTTTCCTCTTGTTCTGTTTGAACTGCTGCCTCTTGATCTATGTACAGGTTCTTCATGAGCAAAATTAAGTGTTCTGGAATTCCCATTGTTAGCAATGTTATCCGTAATTTGTTATGATCCACACAGTCAAATGCCTTAACATAGTTGATAAAACAAAGGTAAGCATCTTTCTGGTATTCTCTATTTTCAGCCGGGATTCATCTGACATCAGCAATGATATCCCTGGTTCCACGTCCTCTTCTGAATCCAGACGGACTTTCTGGCAGTTCCTTGTCGATATACTACTGCTGTTGCACAATGAACATGGGAGTGCATATATCTATTCATGTGACACCTCTTATTTCTCTAGGATATATTCCAAGGAGTGGGATTGCAGGATTGTATGGTACTTCTATTTCTAGCTTTTTAAACAAGTGCCAAATCAATTTCCAAAGTGGTTGTACCAATTTACATTCCCACCAGTAGTGTATAAGTGTTCCATTCTCTCCACGACCTCTCCAAAATTTATCATTTTGTGTTTTTTCGGATTAATGCTAGCCTTGTTGGGGTGAGATGGTATCTCATTGTAGTTTTGATTTGCATTTCTCTAATAACTAAAGAACGTGAGCATTTCCTCATGTATCTGTTAACCTACTGAATGTCTTCTTTGGTAAAGTCACTATTCAGATCCTTTGCCCATTTTAATTGGGTTATTTGTCTTTTTGTTTTTGAGATTTTGCAGTATCTTATAGATTTTAGAGATTAGACCGTGATTGGATATGTTGTAGCCAAAGTTTTTTCTCATTCTGTAGGTTGTCTTTTCACTCTTTCGATGAAGTCTTTTGATGAGCGTAAGTGTTTGATTTTTAGGAGCTCCCAGTTATCTAGTTTCTCTTCTGGTGTTTGTACATTGTTAGTAATATTTTGTATTCTGTTTATGCCATGTATTAGGGCTCCTGGCATTGTCCTTATTTTTTCTTCCATGATCAGTATCATTTTGGATTTTATATTTAGATCTTTGATCCATTTTGAGTTAATTTCTCTGCATAGTATGAAGCATCGGTCTTGTTTCATTTTTTTTCAGACGGATATCCAGTTATGCCAGCACCATTTGTTAAAGAGAATGTCTTTTCCCCCATTAATGGACTTTGGGCGTTTGTCAAATATCGGCTGCTCATAGGTGGATGAATTTATGTGTTGATTTTCTATTTCGTTCCATTGCTCTGTGTATCTGTTGTTACCAGTACCAGGCTGTTTTGACTATCTTGGAAGTATAATAGGTTCTAAAATTAGGTAGTGTGAGGCCTCTCACTTTTATGTTTTTCTTCAGTAATGCTTTACTTATCCAGGACCACTTTCCTTTCCATATGAAGTTGGTGATTTGTTTCACCATCTCATTAAAAAATGTCGTTGGAATTTCGATCGAGATTGCATTGTATTTATAGATCGCTTTAGGTGGAATTGACATTTTCACAATGTTGAGCCTTCCTACCCATGAGCAAGGTATGTTTTTCCATCTATGTAGGTCTCTTTTTGTTTCTTGCAGTAGTGTCTTGTAGTTTTCTTTGTATAGGTCTTTTACTTCTCTGATTAGGTTTATTCCTAAGTATTTTACCTTTTTGGGGGGCTATTGTAAATGGTATTGATTTGGTGATTTTCTCTTTGATGTTCTCTTTGTTGATGTAGAGGAATCCAACTGATTTTTATATGTTTATCTTATATTCTGATACTTTGCTGAAATCTTCTATTAGTTTCAGTAGTTTTCTTGTGGATTCTTTGGAGTTTTCTGTGTATAAGATCATATCATCTGAAAATAGGGACATTTTTACTTCTTCCTTACCAATTTGGATGCCCTTTATTTCTTTTTCTAGCCTAATTGCTCTGGATAGAACCTGCAGCACAATGTTGAATAAGAGTGGTGATAAATGGCATCCTTGTCTGGTTCCCTTTCTCAAGGGGAATGCTTTCAGACTCTCTCCATTTACACTAATTTTGGCCATTGGCTTGTATAAATGCCCTTTATTATGTTGAGAAATTTCCCTTTTATTTCTATTTTATAGAGAGTTTTTATCACGAATGGATGTTGGAGTTTGTCACATACTTCTCTGCGTGAATTGATAAGATCATGTGGCTCTTGCCATTTGCTTTACTTATGTGATGGATTACATTGATTGCTTTTCTAATGTTGAAACATCCCTGCATATCTGGTATGAATCCCACTTGGTTGTGGTGAATTATTTTTTTTATACATTTTTGATTTCTATTCGCTAGAATTTTGTTGAGGATTTTTGCATCTATGTTTATAAGGGATATTGGTCTATAATTTTCTTGTTTTGTGGTGTCTTTACCTGGTTTTGGTAACAGGGTTATGCTGGCTTCATAGAATGAGTTTGGGAGTATTCCATCATTTTCTGTGCTATAAAGTACCTTTAGTAGTACTGGTGTTATCCCTCTCTGAAGGTTTGGAAGAAATCTCAGTGAAGCCATCTGGGTCAGCGCTTTATTTTTGTTGGGAGCTTTTAACTACCTTTTCAATCTCTTCTTTTCTTATATGTTTATTTAGTTTTTCCACCTCTGTTTCTTTTAGTTTAGGTGGGTAGTGGGTTTCTAAAATCTGGCTCATTACCTCTAGGTTTTGAAATTTGTTGGAGTACAATTTTTTATTTATAATATTCTGTTACAAATTTTTTTAAATTTCAGTTGGGCCTGTTGTAATATCACCCATCTCATTTCTTATTCTGGTTATTGTTTCCTCTCCTGTTTTTCATTTATCAGTTTGGCCAATGGTTTATCAATTTTGTTGATCTTTTCAATGAAATAGCTTTTGGTCTTGTTCACTCTTAAATTGTTTTTCTATTCTCTATTTCATTTAATTCTGCTCTCATTTTTACTATTTGCTTTCTTCTGGTGCCAGAGGGCTTCTTTTGCTGCTCTCTTTCTACTTGTTTGAGTTGCAGTGTTAATGTTTTGATTTTGTCCCTTTCTTTTTTTTTTTTTGGATATGTTCATTTATTGCTACAAATTGAGCTCAGAGCACTGCTTTTGCAGTCGGATTCTGTTTTTTTTTAATCCATTCTGCCAATCTTTGTCTCTTTATTGGTGCATTTAGTCCATTTACATTCAGCATTATTACTGATTGGTTTGAGGTTAGTGCTATCATTTTTATGTCCTCTTTTTTTTTTTTAATATTTTATTGTACTTCAGGTGAAGGCTTACAGAACAGATAGTTTCTCATGTAACAGTAACACACATGCTGTTTTATGACATTGGT
>NW_004444242.1:395211-401919 GCF_000243295.1 Trichechus manatus latirostris
CTACAATGAGATGTCATCTCACTCCGAGGCTAGCATTAATCCAAAAAAACACAAAATAATAAATGCTGTAGAGGTTGTGGAGTGACTGGAACATTTATACACGGTTGGTGGGAACGTAAAATGGTACAACCACTGTGGAAATCGATATGGTCCTTCCTTAAAAAGCTAGAAATAGAAGTACCATAGGATCCAACCATGCAGCTCCTTAAAATATATCCTAGAGAAATAAGAGCAGCCACACGAATAGACATATGCACACCCATGTTGACTGCAGCAAAAAGACGGAAGCAACCTAGGTGCCCATCAACAGACAAATGGATAAACAAATTATGGTATATCCACACAATGGAATACTATGCAATGATAAAGAACAACGGTGAATCCGCGAAACATCTTATAACCTGGAGGAAGCTGGAGATCATTATGCTGAGTGAATTTAGTCAGTCACAGAAGGACAAATAGTGTATAAGACCACTATTATCAGAACTCAAGAAAAGGTTTAAACACAGAAGAAAACATTTTTTGATGGTTACAAAGGTGGGGAGGGAGGGGGAGAGTTATTCACTAACTAGATAGTAGATAAAAATTATCTTAGGTGAAGGGAAGAACAGCACACACTACAGGGGAAGTCAGTACAACTGGACTAAACAAAGCTAAGAAGTTTCCTGAATACAATCAAACACTCTGAGGGACAAAGTAGCAAGGGTAGGGGTCTGGAGATCATGCTTTCAGGGGCGATCTAGGTCAATTGGCATAACAAAACTTATTAAGAAAATGTTCTGCATCCTACTTTGTTGAGTGGCATCTGGGGTCTTAAAAGCTTGCAAGCGGCTATCTAAGATGCATCAATTGGTCCCAACCACCCGGAGTAAGGAGAATGAAGAACACCAAAGATGGAACGAAAGTATTAGCCCATGTCATAGTTTGAATTATGTCCCCCAAAAAATGTGTGTATCAATTTGGCTGGGCCATGATTCCCAGATTTGTGTGGTTGGCCTCCATTTTGTGATTGTAATTTTATATTAAAGAGGATTAGGGTGGGCTTGTAATACCACCTTTACCCAGGTCACATCCCTGATCCAATGTAAAGGGAGTTTCCTTGGGGTGTGGCTTGCACCACCTTTTATTTCTCAAGAGATAAAAGGAAAGGGAAGCAAGCAGAGAGTTGGAGACCTCATACCATCAAGAAAGCAGTGCTGGGAGAAGAGCACATCCTTTGGACCGGGGTCCCTGCTCAGAGAAGCTCCTAGTCTGGGGGAACTCTGAAGAGAAGAAGGAGAACAGAGAGAAAAAACCTTCCCCTGGAGCTGATGCCCTGAATTTGGACTTTTTGCCTAGTTTGACTGTGAGGAAATAAACTTCTCTTTGTTAAAACCATCCACTTGTGGCATTTCTGTTATAGCAGCACTAGATGACTAAGACAGAATTTGGTGCCAAGAGAGTGGGGTGCTGCTCTAACAGATACCTAAAATGTGGAAGCGGTTTTGAAACTGTTAATGGATACAGCAGTGGAAGCAACAAAGGACCAGCAGCAGCAGAGAACCTGCAACAGCAGAGAAGCGGCAGTGGCAGAGAACCTGCAGTGGCAGAGGAGCGGGAGTGGCAGAGAATCAACAGCAACAGAGCCAGGAGACCAGTGCGAGACGGTGCTGGAGCCAACCCACAGAGCGAGAGAGCTGAGTGCCTGTGTGCACTGGGCTTTCTGGTGGAGTGGGGTGCCTCTGGGCACTTACTGGTGGAGCTACAGAGCTTTGGAACACTTGCCCTAGCAGGGCAGATGCGGGCGTGAGGCCGGAGGGCAGAGAGGCCACAGGAAGCAGAAGCTGAAGAGACTAGGGACACAAAAGCTGAGCTGCCTCAGTCTCAAAAGGTATGGACATGACCTCAGGGGTTTCAAAGGTTGGAGCCATGGCCTCTGGTATTTCTAAGAGTGGAGTTGCAACTCAGATGGACTGGAGAATGGAGCTCCTAAAGCTGAGGGAGCAGAGTTTCTATCCCAGTGGTCCTGGAAGGCGGAGCTGAAGCCCAGGGCAGAGGGGCCTCCACTCAGAATCTGGAGAGTGTGTCCAATACCTGGAGTCTGGAGGGCAGGGCTATTGTGTAAATTGTCTCAGAGAACAGAGGATTATTTTCAAAGCCTTGAGGGCTAATGTAATGTGTTCTGCTGACTTACTTGGTGCCTGTTATCACTTCTTTTCCTCTAGTTTCTCCCATTTGTAATGGAAATGTCTAACTTGTGCCTGCTCTGCAATTGTACCTTTGGAAACAAATAACTTGCATTCTAGATTTCACAGATGAAGAGGAATTTTTGGATTTTGGACTTGGAGTTAAGACTTTTGCTATGATATAATGGAGTGCATATGTTTTCCATGTTGCAAGGATGTGATTTTTGGGGGGCCAAAGGGTGGAATGTCATGGTTTGAATTATGTCCCCTCAAAAATGTGTATATCAGTTTGGCTGGGCCATGATTCCTGGTACTGTGTGATTTTCCTATATGTTGTAAATCCTGCCTCTATGATGTTAATGAGGGAAGATGGGTGGCAGTTGTGTTAGTAAGGCAGGACTGGATCTACAAGACTGGATTGTGTCCTGAGGCAATCTCCTGAGATATAAAAGAGAGAAGTGAGCAGTGAGACAGGGGTACCTCATACCATCAAGAAAGCAGTGCCAGGAGCAGAGCGCATCCTTTGGACTGGGGTCCCTGTGCCAAGGAGCTCCTAGTCCAGGGGAACACTGATGAGAAGGCCAAGAGAGAGAGAAAGCCTTCCCCTGGAGCTGACACCCTGAATTTGGACTTTTAGCCTACTTTACTGTAAGGAAATAAACTTCTCTTTGTTAAAACCATTCACTTGTGGTATTTCTGTTCAATCCATGACAGCCCAAGAGACAGAAAGGGCCACATAAACCAGACACCTCATCAGCCTGAGACCAGAAGAACTAGATGGTGCCTGGCTACCACCAATGACCGCCCTGACAGGGAACACAACAGAGAGTCACTGATAGAGTAGGACAAAGGTGGGGCTCAGAACTCAAATTCTAGTAAGAAGACCAGATTTAATGGTCTGACTGAGACTGTAGGAACCCTTGAATGCATGGCCCCTGGATTCTCTATCAGCCCAGAACTAAAACAATTTCCAAAGCCAACTCTTCAGATAGGGATTGGACTGGCCTGTGGGACATAAAGTGATACTCATGAGGAGTGTGCCTCTTAGTTCAAATAGACATAAGAGACTAAACAGATAGCTTCTGTCTAGAGGTGAGATGGGAAGGCAGAGAGGGTTAGGAGCTGGTTGAATGGACATGGGAAATCATGGGTAGAAAGGAGGAGTGTGCTGTCACAGTATGGGGAGAGCAATTAGGGTCACATAACAAGGTATGTATAAATTTTTGTATGGGAAATTAACTTGAAATGTAAACTTCATTTAAACTACACCAATAAAAACATTTAAATGGAAAAAGAAGTGGTAGGTTATTCTGTCAAATTTAATGGTTTTCAACAGTCCTATTAGTAGTATCAAAGGAAATAAATTATGTATTCAATGGGATGAAGGGCCAGTCACGAAATCGAGAATGGTAATACTTTCAGTAGACTCAAAATAAATTTTTTGGAACTAAGAACATATATTTATGTAAATATATGTTTTTTCAGTGTTGAATATGATAAACATTGTCTTTTATATGTTACTTGATGCTTTTGAAATTTTTATTATCAATTCTGTCATATTTTACACAGAAATCAGGGCAACATTAAAAAAAATGTTGGGACTTAAAATTTTTAAATAGTTTGATGTATAACTCTTTTTGAGACTGAATCCTTATGGAAAGCATAAAGTTTATGATCTATCTAAATTTTTAAAGTTTGTACTCTTATTTCATCAGCATGTATAATGACTGTGAAGGACAAATGTTTTAAAATTTCATCATAGGATTTATGAATTCATATTATAAGGCCCTATTCATACCTAATGATATTGAACAATATCATTAATGTCACACACAAGTAAAATTTTGCTCAAGATAATTCAAAAATTGTTGCAGTAGTATATCGACAGGCAACTGCCAGAAATTCAAGCTGGATTCAGAAAAGAACTTGGAATTAGGAATATCATCGCGGATGTCATATGGATCTTGGCTGAAAGCATAAAATTCAAGAAAGATGTTTACCTGTGTTTTATTGACTATGAAAAGACATTCAACTGTGTGGATCATAATAAATTAGGGTTAACGTTGGCAATAATGGGAATTTCAGAACACTTAATTGTGCTTATGAGGAACCTGTACATAGACCAAGAGGCAATTGTTTGAACAAAACAAGGGGATACTGTGTGGTTTAAAATCAGGAAAGGCGTGGGTCAGGGTTATATGCTTTCATCATACTTACTTAATCTGTATGCTGAGCAAATAATCCAAGAAGCTGGGCTATATAAAGATGAACACAGCATCAGGATTGGAGAAAGACTCAGCAACCTGCAAAATGCAGATGTCTCAACCTTGCTTCCTGAAAGCGAAGAGGAGTTGAAGCACTTACTGATGAAGATCAAAGACTGCTGCTTTCAGTCTTTGGATTACATGTCAACATAAAACAAAAATCCTCACAACTGGACTAATACGCAACATCACGATAAGTGAAGAAAATACTGATGTTATCAATGATTTCATTTTACTTAGATCCACAATCAACGCCCATGGAAGTCGAAGTCAAGAAATCAAATGACGTATTGTGTTGGGCAAATCTGCTGCAAAAGACCTCTTTAAAGCATAAAAAACCAAAGTCATCACTTTGAGGACTAAGGTGAGCCTGACCCAAGCCATGGTATTTTCAATCACCTCATATGCATGGGAAAGCTGGACAATGAATAAGGAACACTGAATAAGAATTAATACCTTTGAATTATGATGTTGGCAAAGAATATTGAACACACCATGGACTGCCAGAAGAATGAAAAAATCCATCTTAGAAGTACAGCCAGAATGCTCCTCAGAAGGGAGAATGGCGAGAATTCGTCTAACCTATTTTGAATGTGTTATCAGGAGGGACCAGTCCCTGGAGAAGGACATCATGCTTGATAGAGTGTCAAGAAAAGAGATGAAGACCCCCGAGGAGATGGATTGACACAGTGGCTGCAACAATGTGCTCAAACATAGTAATCGTCATGAGGATGGTGCAGGACCAGGCAGAGTTTCTTTCTGTTGTACATTGGGCCTCTCTGTGATTGAACTGACTTGAGGGCAACTAAAAACAACATTCATACCACAGCGAATAGGTAAACCAGAGCAGGAACTTGAATATATTGCCTCTACACAATGGGTGATACCACAAGAAGTCTAGGACACAGTGACCCTGAGCCCTCACTCCGGACTCTCCAGGCAAAACAAAGGAGAGAATTGGGGAGAGGTGGCTCCTGTCAGCAAATTATGTAAGAGTAATTCATGAAACATTATCATTGTATTGCCCAGATCTTCTTGTCTCCTACCAGAGCCTAGCCCCAGAACACCAGATTCAAGCCCAGCAAGTGTAGGTGGGTACAAATTGGCACAGAACATTCAGTTGGAGCCTAGGAATTCTGGGTCCTGCGTCTGGATGTGCATCTTGATGCTTATTTCCCTCCACCCCCACAAGGAACGTTGGCAGCCTTTTTCTGCTTCTCTTTACTCTCTAATAGGGTCCTCTCATTTTATCTCCCATGGAATTATATTCTTCATCCCTGCTTTCCACATACATATGTTATTCCAAGCACCAAATGATTATTTATTCTGCCTGTGTCAAATTTCTAAAATTCACTTTGTTTTTGGCTTATTTTCTCTTACCCATGTTTTTTTTCCCCCCCGTGCTTCTACTTGTATATTCCAATTATACTTACTAAGCTGTGAGCAAAACTCCCTATTGGTAAGATTGTTTTCTCAATCCATCTCCAAATCTTTGACGTCCTTCCCATTCCTTTGAGCACTTACTGAACAATTTCTGTGTGCCGTGACTTGTGCTAGGTACTAGTAATTCTAAGATTAACAGAGAGGTCTGACCTAATAGAGGTCAAATGTAGAAAGAGAAACAATGTCTGGACTTGAGGCCTGTGTAATGGGTTTTGCAGGACATCAGGAAACCAAGGAAGGCAGGAGACCTGGAGAAAGTCACTCTGGAACACTTGGTTATGCTGTCTTAGTTCTGCATTCAAAATTCCTTTATTAGATTTATTTTATGCAGCTCCATTAGTAAAAATGGACCCAATACAAAACCTATGCAAGCCCCCATGTGTTGATGAAACTGTGTTCCTTTTCCTCCCATTGTCTGCTATTGATGTCTCTCTCCCCAGAGTCCAGTTATCCTCTGTCTTTGCTTTTGCTACGTTCTCATCTCTTCTTCCTCATCCCTACATCTTTCTCTCAGGAATGTTCCATCAGTCTGAGCAGCTGCACAAAGGAGAATTTCACATTTGCATAACAGGAGTAGCCACTAGCTCTGCACACAGAAAATGCAAAAGGTGGTTCTTTTGACTCTACTGATCACTGAGCAACTAATGTCTTATTTCCTGCCTTTCCCTGGTGTAGACACAGTGCTCCAATCATTTCAAACCAACAAGTTTCTCAAGCAAGCAAAGCTCTTTTTTTTTTTTAATATTTTATTGTACTTCAGGTGAAGGCTTACAGAACAGATAGTTTCTCATGTAACAGTAACACACATGCTGTTTTATGACATTGGTTAACAACCC
>NW_004444242.1:409816-447373 GCF_000243295.1 Trichechus manatus latirostris
GTTTGGTGTTCGGCTGAGTTCTTTATCTCTTCATTTGATGTTCTAGGGTTTCAGGATTGTTGATTCTCTGTTTGGCTTAGTTTTTCAGATGTTTGTTGTGGAGGGACGGCGTGGTGCTTCTGCCTAGACCGCCATCTTGCCAGAGTCTCTGCAAAGCTCTTTTTGAAGCTTTTACATATTCTGTATTCTCTGCCTAGAATTTTTTTTCCCTTGTCTAGTGGGCTAAGTCTATTCTTACTTTATTCAACCAAGGCATCATATTCTTTAATAAGAGTACTTTGAGTACCTTTCCCTTTCTCCCAACTCCATCAAACCAGCTACCTACCCCAACTGGGAAAGCCTCCTTTCTGCATCTTTTTGCATCCACACTTTTTGCAGAGCTCTGCATGACTCTCCTTCCTAACTACCACCACGCTATCATTGATGGCTTGTTTGTGTGCCTCCTACCTCAGTCTGCCCCTTACTCAAGGGCAGGCATTGTATCTTCCACTTCTGCAACCTCATTGCCTAGTCTGGCATCCAGCACATGTAAGCAGAAGAGGATCTTCTGTGGACTTTAAGTGTGTAGAGATTCCAGAATGAATTGTTGAATTAATGCATTGAAAAAAAAAAAAAAAAACCTAGAGAGGTAGTGGAGTTCCCAGTGAAATAAGAACACAAGAATATTGATAGTCAATGGGATCTAAGAGAAAAGAGGCATCCCAGCATTGACATGGAATTTGAGAGGTCAACAGAAGCTCCACTAGCTGCTTAGTTTCCTGAATATAATCAGGGATGCTGGGAAGAGATAAAACAAAACACAACAAAACAAAATCAAAACACAAAAACCTTTTCTTTCTGCTCATGTTCAGAATAATGGCCATTGTCCCATTGTCAATGGATGTCCACAAATAAGTGCATCGCATCTGGCAGATTTCTCCCTAAAATCAAATTACAATATTTCCTTAGTGTTCAGATTAAAGAACCTGAAACTTAGCCTCTCTCCTTCAATAATAAGGAGGAATACTTTCTGAGAACTTTACAGAGGAGATAGTGGAGTTTTCACTCCCTAAGAAGTATATTTGATATCTGTCCACCAAGATCTTTACATAAAAATAATAAAATAAAAAGCATTAGAAGTATAAGAAAATGACATATGTGTCAAACATAGATAAACCTGGTATGTGTAACCTCTGAATAATTCATAATGACTTGGCCCATTTGTATAAAAGAGAGACAAAATTGCATCCAGCAGTATATGTATTCATTGAGATATCAGCAAAAGGAAATAGCATTATTACAGAATAATATAGAGTAAAGGAAGGTGTGAAACTCTGTTATTTCGTTGAGAAAACATGCTGCCAATGAGTTTCTAACACACATTTGCCAAGAAATAACCAGTAAAAAAGTGGACATTGTTGTTTTGTTTTGTTTTTTTCACTGCTGTTGGTTGATTTCTTGAGTGCAGCCGAAGGAGGACAAGATTAGAATACTACCAACAAGTAATTACAACTCTCAAGAGCTCTTGGATTACAGAATTCAGAAGGTATTTTTTAGTCATGGAATTCAAATATCCTTCCACATAGTCTTGCATTCATCCCCAAGCATTTCTGAGCACACTCCTTCTAGGACTGGCACTGACTACGTCCTGAAGACACAGTGATGAAAATGCCCATCACTTTCTTATATAGTAGTCCAATTAGATGTGTTTTCTGCTTTTAGGGAGTCCCTGAGTGGTACAGATTGTTGATACCCTTGGCTGCGAATCCAATGGGTGGTGGTTCGAGTCCACCCAGAGTTGCCTTGGAAGAAAGACCTGGTGATCTGCTTCTGAAATTTAACCATTGAAAACCCCATGGAGCCTAGTTCTGCTCTGACAAGCATGGTTTAGCCAGGAGTCAGAATCAACTTTTAGAGCGACTAACCACAGAATAGGAGCCCGGGTAGCATGGTGGTTAAGAGCTTGGCTGCTAACCAAAAGGTCTGCCATTAGAATCCACCAGCCACTCCTTGGAAACCCAATGGAGGCAGTTCTACTCTGTCCTATAAGGCCATTATAAGTCAGAATTGACGGCAACGGATTTGGTTGAGTTTGGTAACTACAGGGTAAAGAATTCTGTGGAGGAGCAGCAAAGGAAACAAAGGAATTAAAATTTGAACTTATATACTTACAAATTAAAAAAAAATGCAATGAATTGCAGTGTAAAACTTTTTAGTCTGTGTTTCTAAAAAGCTGTATGAGTATGCATGATATACAAATAACATTTATAATTTAAAAAGACATAGCAGAATATTATTTCCCAAAGGTTACCATCATTGTTTAATATTGATGGAATTTCACACTGCACCTTATTTGACTTCTGCCAACCTTTACATCAAGGTCAGCAAGCAGTAGCTGCTTGGTTTACTGAAAAGAACCTTGAAATGGCAGCTAGAAGAGTCGGTTCTAGTTGCTGAGACCATTAGTTATGCGGCCTTGGGTGCTTATATGCCAAGGCCCAGTTATGTGAACAGCAATTCCTATTCCACCTACCCCCAAAACACTGGTGTCAAGAAAAAGAGACAATATTTTTGAGGTCTCTATATGAATTCCAGAGGTTAATAACTCCCTACCCCCCACCAGAAGGAGCCAGGTTCAGTCTCATTGCAATCAATCTCTGTTACTGCTGTCAATGTCTTCCCCTTAGTCACAAATACTAACAGTGGGGCTTTCACAAGGCTTTGCGGGGAGCATGATAGTGTACAGAAACCATAAAATTACCAGAAGACTAATGTTAACACATCTGTCCATAGACCGATGCCAAAAGCCAGGCTTGCTTAGGTAGCCCCTTCTGGTTTCTCCTAAACTCAGATCACTTTGATATTTTCTGCTCCTTTGACTGTCTCCCTTTGAGACCATTGTTCCCTGAAATTATACTTCTCTTTGTTCATCTTGGTGCCCCTTTTCCCCTAGCCAGGAACCGTCTCTTGCCTCTACTTCCTGAGTGAACTCTACCCACCATCAAAGTGGAGCTCCAGTGCCCTACTCTGAGAAGCTCCCAGGCCTTCTCCCTCCAGTGGCCTCTCTTTATCTCCTTGGGCTCTTTCCTGCTGGTTCAGAAACTTGCTGTGCACCACTATGGACTCGTAGTTCTCTATTACATAAATATTTTATTCCCCAATTTGTATTAATATCCTTCGAAGGAGGGATCATGCATTAAAGATTGCTTAGGTAGCATTGAGTTTTTGTTTATGGAGATGGAAAATTTGCCAACAGATATTGATGATAGTTGCATACCGTAATTGATCTAATTGATTTTATTGAATTGTACATGTAAAACATGTTGTGTTCTTTATATTTTTACAACAATAAAATATGCAAAATAAGAAAGTAAATAAATTATCTTTTTTTTTAAAAAAAAAAAATAAAGATTGTTTTATCACCCAGTGCAATACCCTGCCGACAAAAACTGCAGGAAACATATTGTTGAATGACTGAATGATGGAGTACTGGTTAGAAATGACAAAGATTTTTTTTTTTTTTTTTTGCTGTGTGCAGTTTATATCCATCTTTGATACCTCTATTTATAGATGACACTATTTCCTTTTTGACCCCAAGGTAGAAAGTAAAATAATTACAGAGTAAAATGTGTTGAAATAATTCCTGATTCATTGAAATAAGATTGTATTAATGCCATCCTGGTTCTTCTCCCTAAGAGTCTTTGAAATGGATATTTCTTTCTTTTACTAAAAATACTGCTTTCTAAAAACTCTATCTGTTCCTAAAAAGATCTTTTTATCTTCCTTTCAATTAATAGATTATATGGAAAATCCTCATCTCTTTCTCCTAATACCATCGTTTAAGCAGGATGTGAAGCCAGTGTGTAAACTTAGAGATAGTTACTAGTGTTTTCAAAGCATAAAGCCACATGAAATAGGTTCAGGGAAGAAAAATCTTTTAGAATTGATACTTCCTACAGGGCTTAAGGCCAGAGTGCAGTTTTTCTATTACTCAAAGTGTGAATTACTTGCTAACAAGGAAAAGATGTCCTTCCCTTAAGTAAGTGGGTGAATTATTGCTCATCATTTTATTGTAGTCATTGTTTGTTTTGTTAGTGGTACAAAATTAATGCATTGTTTTCCATATGTGAGTGAAAGAATTAGCCTCTGTGAATAGAGTGATTGTCCTTCTCAGAAACCAATCAATTTTCCTAAAGATACTCTTGAAGACTCTTTTAATAATTCAGTTTGGTTAAACATTTTAAATGAATTTCATTTAATGAGAATGTATGTGAAGCACCTAGTTCAGAGACTGGTAATCATTATTATTATTCATAATAATATAGTTAACACTTAAAAAAATATGCAGGAACCCAATCCCTCAAAAAAGAGTACATATTGTATGACTCCATCTATGAATAATGTGAAATAATCTATACTGAGAGAAAGGAGATCAGTGGCTCCATTGGCATGTGGGAGGGGCAGAAGCAAGGGATTACCAAAGGGCACAAGAAAACTTTGGGGAATGATGGACATGTTCACTACCTTGATTGTGGTGATCTTTTCACAGGTAGTTACATATGTTCAAAATTATTAAATGATACACTTTAAATATGTGAAAAATCTATTGGATTCAAATATATTTCAATGAAGCATTACAATAATATTCATAAAATGTTTTCACTAATACTGCCTGAGATTACTGGGCCATGACCTTCTATTTCACTGTCCTTAATCCTGCTGTCCTAACAGTGGACACTGTCCTGCTCCAGTAGGAACTCCCTCTGACACTCTGTGCCTAAATGAAGCTGTTACCTATTGGAGGCACCATCCTTCCATGCTTTTTTAAACTTCAGTGTGCTGAGACTCTGTTCCTATTCAAATCTATTGTATAGAAAGAACCAAAATTATGTCCAATACAACAAATATTCAGAACTTCAAATAAACAAACATACACACACAAAATCACACACATACTCATAAACACACACTTGGTTTTGACAGACACCGAAATACTCAGTCAAGGAATGAAATTACCTACCTGGAAGTGCAAGTGTCAGGATGGATGGAAAGCAAGTTGAGTGCAGTATCATACATAAGGGAAATGCATTATACTGAAGATCGTCCCTGCCTGGGCCATTCGCATGCATTTATTCATTGATTTAGCCATTTACTTATGCCATATAGTTTTTTGACTACGTATTAAAGGGGAGGCATGGAGATTAATCCTGAAAATTCAGAAAGGAAGGGAATAGTCTCCCTGCCCCTCTGCTCTCAGAAAAGTGAGAGTGACAAAGAGATAAATATTTACAGCATACTGTGAATTATTGAAAAACAGCTCCAGCAAAAGTCATATCTTCATCCACCGTGCCCCCATCCTGTTTTCCATTCACATACATATCTTTATATATTTGGCATCTATGTATCTCTCCCATCAGCTGTCTGTCAGTTTGTAGTACGGTGGTGGCTTACCTGTTGCTATGATGCTGGGAACTATGCCACTGGTTTTTCATACACCAGCAGGGTCACCCATGGTGGACTGGCTTCAGTGGAGCTTTCAGACTAAGATGACAAGGTAAAACGGCCTGGTGGTCTGCTTGGGACAATTAGCCAGGAAAAACTCTACGAATCACAACAGAAGATCGTCCCATATAGTGCTGGAAGATGAGCCCCCTAGGGTGAAAGACACTAAAAATACACTGTGACCACAACAATGGACTCAAGAATGCCAATAATCACGAAGATGTCGCAGGACCAGGCCACATTTCATCCTGTTGTCCATAGAGTTGCTAAAAGTCAGAGCTGACTCGACAGTAACTAACAGCAACAACGACATTATGCATCTCTGAACAGGATGTAGTGTTGTTTTATAGTTTAAAGATTTATATAAAACAATTATACTATAATAAGGAGCTCTATCAATAAGAGGATGAAGCATTCAATTATTATAGTGAAGTCATTGAAGGCTTTCTTGAAGAGGTGATATTTCATCTGTGTCTGGAATAGTCAACATTTTATTGTTACATTCATTAATCTGTATTTGAGGTGTTCTTAACTTTTGTTTCCTCACATGAGTAAATCTTCTAAATAAAAGTTACAGGTTTTCACATCATTAAATTATTTTGCATTGATTTATATATTTTTTACTCACAAATTACTGGGAACCTTAAGTCGATTAGAGAACTCTGCTGAGTTCAGGGAAATAGAAACAAAAGACAAAACAAAACAAAATCTCTGGTTCAGCCAGCACTTTGCTTCCTACCCAGCTGGAGGTCTTTTCTCTCAGGTTGGCAGAGGAGGGGCTAGAATAACACCAGGAAGCAACGATAAAAAATGAGTGTGCACCTTCTTTGAACTGAAGTATGTTCTGGTGTGTCCAAACCCTTCCTCATACATCTGGAACATATCCAAATGATGTTCCTGCACCGTGGCTAACCAGGTAGCAAAGAGACCCTTCCTTGGGCACACCTGCAGAAATACTATGGTACTGAAAGCTTCCAGCAGATTACACTTAGATGGAACTTACTGTGAAGGAAAGAAAAAAAGAAAGAAAGAAACTAAAAAATCCAACTATATATTCTTAGGTGTTTCAGAATATCTGGAATTTCAAGTTGTGTTACATGTTTTTATTTTGATATTTAGGATTTTATACACACTAACTGAAAAGTACAGAAGTCTGTCTTCCATTGGCATTGCTGAAGTGCCTTTGCTTTTCCTTCCCCATGCTCCTTACTCTTATATTTTCTTCTAATAAACAATGGTGGGAGGTGTTTGTCAATTGTAATTTTTCCTCCTCCTGCAGCTTCTGTGGGGAAAAGAACTCTGACATTGATCTCATTCCATAGATACCCTGTCCTAAGCCCTCTAATCAGCACAGAGCTGTCAGTTTAAATTCCCTGAGAAACTCTCCCATGTTAAGTACTTGATATAAGAAATGGCAGCAGGAAAAGGAGAGCCCAGTAAAAGAGATATACCATATTTCAGACTCATTAAGGAGTCATTTTCCAATCCAAATATCCTATCAGGTTTCCTGGTCATTTCTCACGGGGTCTTACAGTGTCCTTCACTAAGTAACCCCTTATTTAGGTTTCAGTTTTGATTTATTTTCCAAATAAAACAGAAGTCATGGTACAGTCTATAAAGAGGGTAACTATAGTACTGAAGGAAAAAAAAAAAAACATCCTATTTTTTTTCTATTTAATTTCTGTATCTTATTGTTTAAAAGAATTAAGAGCTAAGTTAGTAATTAAATATTTTTAAGAACCAAATATAGAGACTTGTGCTAGACACTAGGTGATATTCAACCAGTTCCTGTTTTTTTTTTATTGATGAGCATAATATGTACGAAGATAGATATACAGATAAGACTATAATAAAGTAGAAGTTGTGCCAGGTGCCAAACACTCTGAATTAATTTCTGATTGATTCAAGAACTGAGCTAATGCAGAATATTCCTTCTTCCACTTCAAATAAGAGGAATTCTGAAAAACATTTTAAATAGAGTATCAAGCTTAATACCTATAATGCATTCAGTAGACTAGCTTTGGAGAAACAGATACTGTCTTATAAAAGACTTCTGGTAGGGATGCAAATTAGTAAAATCATTATGAAAGGGAATTTGGAGAAACACCTAACAATACTTAAAATAAATTTAATCTTTGTCCCAGTAGTCTCACTTCTAGAAATTTACTCTGAAGATGCATCACTGCTAATTTAAAATAGAAAAGAACATGGTTATTCATTGCAGTATTTTCTGCAATTGCAAACTCTCAGAAACAATGTAAACTGTTATACAAAAGAGATTAGTTGTATAAGCTATGTATGGTACATCTAACCTATTGTAGAATGATTTCCAGAATATATTGCTAAGTAAAAAAAGAAAGGAAATTTAAAAGTATGTTAGTTTTCTGTAAGAGAAAATAGGAAATAAAAATATATATGTGTGCTCAACTTAATTTCAGTAAATAAAAAACTAAGGATAAACTACATACATATTAATGATATTGATTATTGATTAAAAAAAAGGTGTATATGGAGTCTAAATGTTGAGGGTGTTGGAAGGACACTTCCTTGATTATATGTTTTTGTACAGTTTTGGTTTTAAGAACCAGGGGAATGTTTTATATATTCTAAAATATCAAATAAAACCAACAAGAATTGGGAAGGAAAAAAAAAGCCTATAATAGAATTCAGACAAAAACAAATGTCATTACCATGTTTCAAGCAAAAGTCATAACTACTTGAAAAAAATACCTAACTCAAGTATCTTTTGAACACAGTGTTTTGACTCTATACTCTCAAACTAATGACAAAAATAACTAAGAACAAATATTGTACTTTGGTTATTAGGTTTCTTTTATGAAAAAAATAAATATTTTCAGTATAAGAAGAACCAGATTGGAGGAATTTTCAAATACTGAAAAGGAGAGGATTAAACTGAACCTGGTTAAGTTGAAAAGGAATTGGAAGCATCAGTAAGAATTCAAGGTTTTAGATAGATAGAAATAAGGATATACCCATTGCCTTTGAGTCAATTTTGACCCACAGCAACTCTGTAAGGCAGAACAGAACTGCCTCATAGGGTTTTCAAGGCTGTAAATCTTTACAGACACAGACGGCCACATCTTTCTCCTATGGAGTGTCTGGTGGGTTTGAACCATTAATCTTTCAGTTAGCAGTTGAGTGTTTAACCACCACATCACCAGGGCTCCTCAAAATAAGGATATAGAAACAGCAAAATATTTCTATCAATATTTTCTGACTGGGTCCACTGAGAGGGCTTAGAAGCAGTGGTATCCCATTAGCAATCAGCATACTAGAAGTCATATCTTGGTTTCTAAATACCTTTCTCTATCAAAAGGAACCAGAGATCCTAAGAAAAAATGGTTGGTTTCAGTTCTAGGGCATGAAAAGTCCAAGAGGCACTGTGCTCATCTTGTTGGTCCAAAATAAGAGTAATAGGGACACATTAAAAGCACATAAAAACCAGATTAAAGGAGCTCTCAAGGGCCAAATTTGGACAATTTGATTATCAAAGCAGATAGTGATAGTAACAGATTAAAACCCATTCAATAAAATGAAAATATGTGTCCATTCTGCTATAAGGAAGAAAGAAAGAAAGGAAGGAAGGAAGGAAAGAAGAGACAGAGAGAAAAAACAAATGGAAAGGAAAAGAATAAAATGAAAACGTGTCTATTTTGATATAAATAAGGAAAATAAATAAACAAATAGAGGAGAAGGAAAAGCTGCATTTTCAGTGAATGGCCACTTTAAAAGTAGAATAAATGATGGAGTTGGAAAATTACCCTTTGACAACCATCTTAGTAACAACAGGTCAGACAAAGCCATCGATGTATACAAAAAGTAATGAATGGTTGATGTGGAACAGGATATTTGTTTGGTCTCAAAGTATCGTCCTACAAGGAGCTCATTAATTACAAATGGAAGAGCAGTAACTATACTGTGGAGAATCCTGCTAAACACCATCTTAACAAAGAGATCAAAGTCAACATCACCAGCGACAGGACAAACCAATCCTGTTTGCTTCCTGATTTGATTTATTGAGAAGAAAATAATCACATTTTGTCCAGTAACTGACAAAAATATATAAGCAAATATAATCATGAGAAAATATAAGACATAAAAAAATCTAAGCATATTGTACAAAATAACTGGCCTGTACTATTCAAAATATTACAATTGTGAAAAAAAAATATATTCACTATTTAGGCAGGAGCGGAAATCAGATTTCAAAAGGTGCAGCCTTAAGACAAAGAAGTGAAGATAAATAATACATGTTATTCATTCCAGTATCTAGTCAGCAAAATTGAAAAACAAAATGACTGGACAAATGTAGCACGGCAAGAGGAATTTTGTTTGTTAGTTTTTATGGTGTTGTTATTTGGACAATTGAATCTGTGTTTACTTGACTTTATGAGATTAAATTACTTGAGATAGCCAATCAGTCATTTAACTAGGCTCTTACACACAAAATTTAATGAAATAGACTATGTTAGCCAGTATTCTCTTTGTTAGATTGTGGTAAGAAGCAATCAGTGGCTTGTTACACAAAAGGTCGCATTCTCATATATGCTTTCTGTCTGCCATGGTGGGACCTTGTGGCTCTGGTCCACATGACCTCTTCATTCAGAGATCCAGGATATAGGAGAAGTGCTTGTCTGGGACATTGCCGACCCCAAGCCTGAGAGAATAGAGGCAGGGCAGAACCACATAGAAGCTCTTAGAAGTGTTCAAGCAGTGGCAAGTGCTACTTCTGCTCTCATTCCATTAGCCAGAGTGAGTCGTAGCTCCACACCTGATGTCCATTAGGCAAGGATGCTCCCTTAGGGAGGAGCAACAGATAACTGAGGACATACATTGCCAAACTGCTAACTTTTACGAAGTGTAAAAATATAAAATACGTACGGTAAATGATCCGTAAATGAGGGCACAAAAGTCTAAAGAGAGAAAAAACACAATTGTAAGCACTCATGGAATAGTGTTGTAAACATAATGCTGATGCATTTCCTCCCATTCTCTGCCTCTGTATGCACAGATGCAATCACACACACCTACACACATAAATATTTACAAAGGGTTAAAGCATACACACAGTTTTACACCCAGCTCTTTGCATGCAAAATCATATTTGCAAAAAATTTCCCCAATCATCAAACAAATTATACAATAATTTTAAAAGAATGCACAGTAGTACACTATAAAAAAGTATTTTATTTAAACATTTTAAATTATTTAAGATATAAAGTATTTTAAATTATACTCTATAATATAATGATGCCATGATAAACAATTTTGTGTTTAAATTTTTATTTTTATATATGATCGTTTCTTTAGGATGGATTTCTAAAAGTGAAATTACTGAATGAAACTTTTATAACCATTTGATGTTTTTTGATGTGCATTAGCAAAATGCTTTCCAGACCAAAAAAAAAAAAGACCAATTTATTGTCATTGTTCCCAGACCTTCCACAGTACCTCACCCATTGTCCTGAGGCTAAATAAGCCCCACTCCATAGCACTCCTTCACTGAAATACCCAGGATCTCTGAGAAAATACCAGAGGGATAATATTCAACTCCTCCCTGCCCCCTCACACTCCCTTGCCCTGCCCGGGGACTATCCTTAACACTACACCAGCACTTCTCCCCTTAAATGGACTTCAGCTTTTATTTCAGACTTTCTAGTAAATAAGAAGTTTCTCACAAAGCTTTTACTTATGCTTGCCTTAAAATATCAGTTCAGGATTTGATATATTGGAGAAATGTATAGGATACTCTGTGAATTGAAAAGTTCATTAACATATTTAATGAGTAATGATGGAGCAATGGTAAAGGGCATGCTTCATTATCTGTGACTACCCAGGAGAGTCCCAGTGGGCTATCAGGCATCTTCTCTTGCAGCCACCTGTCAGGTCAGGAGCAGAGAAGGAGAAAAAAAACTAGAGTTTATTATAATCCTCCTTCTATCAGCTCTTCCTCCCGCTTCCTTGAAACCAGCAACTCTAGCACTCCCTTCCCCACTGCGAGTATTGATGTCATTCATAAAAAAAAAAAAAAAAAAAAAAAAGTTACATTTGAGTGATGGCAGGCATTGCATACCGCTATCTGTGCAAGGAAGGATTTTGTTTCCTGAAACAAACTGATCACTACAGGGGGATCGGAGATTAGCTTTCAAATTAGGTACTTAAGGATCACATATTTGGTTCATTAAATTATTTGTGTAAGTTTGTCTTCAAAATTCATTCTCCAAAAAATGTTACACAGCAAAATTCAAATTTGATGAGGGTATAATATGCCCAGTGGATCTCATAAAAAAGTACACATTTTCTCTTTTTCAATGCCCTTGGCAAGAGCACTCATTGAGATTTAAGGATACCTAGAGAAACTTTCTTATCTAGTGGGATGCGAGTGGGGGAGTTGCTTTCACAGAATAACTTCCTGAAGAGCTAGCTTTGTTTTTTTCTGGTCTTAATCACTGGAGAATGACACACGATTGACTGCCAGTCTCCTACCCAATTATGGAAATATATGTATTCCCATTTCTATCCATACTCACTACTGTGGAAAATAATCTGATGTAGAGTATCTGCATCAGGATATATTTATGTCAAACTCAATCATTAGCATCTGCCTCTCTCTTCCTCGTCTCACACTTGCTTGGGTGTCCTAACATGCATTTCTCTCTTTCGAGTTTTTGCTGATTCTGTTTTCTCTCTCATTATCCAGGTAAGCATCACTTCCAACTCCCCAGTTCCTAAACCAAAAACCAAACCCATTGCCGGCTCATAATGACCCTACAGGACAGAGCAGAACTACCCATCTTTATGGAAGCAGACTGCCACATCTTTCTCCTGCTGAGCGACTGGTGAGTTTGAACCAATGGGCTTTCAGTTAGCAGCTGAGTGCTTAACCACTGCATCATCTAGCTCATACAGGAGCCATTTCCCGCTCCTGCACTACCCTGCTCATAATCCCATCAAAAAGCTTGTCAAGCTGTTTTGGCAGGGATCATGCATTGTTGTTCATCTATACATTTTAACCCCAGAGGCCCAGTGATTAAGAACTCAATTGCTAAGGAAAACATTGGCAGTTTGAATCCACCGACTGCTCTTTGGAAACCCTACTGGGCAGTTCTTTTTTTTTGGCCTAAAATCTAGTAGTTTCCCAGTTTTAAGAATAAGTGTGCATGTAATCACTTGTTTAAAGGCCTCCTTCCCCCCACCACAAAGAATAAACAGATGCCAGCACCCTACCCTTGAAAAGTCAGGTTTTTATGTTGTGAATGGGACCCAAATATCCAAGTGTCTGCAATTAATGAAGCATTATATGAAATATGCTCTGTGGTCAGGTAGGAAAAGTTGTAATAAGTACATCACAGGTATATGTTGAATAACTGATAATGGCTGGGTCAAGCATAAACTTCGTCCAAACCTGTCTGTCATAAACACCAGTTGGATACTGACCTGGACATAGGCATGTATCTGCCAGATAGTAGTTTAATGGCAAGATTTGTATTGGTAAAACACGTAGCTAACCTAGGTCAAAATAAAACCCCTCTCGCGTCATTGTCTTGGTGCCCTAATCTACAGAATGTACTCTAAGAGAGAACAACCTAGGTAGAGCTAACAATCTAAAGAAAGAAAAAAAAAAATCCGGTTTATTTTACATGAAAATCTAAGAGTTCATTTTACATCCTTGGACATATTAGGTGATATTTTTATTCCAACTAGCCCAGTTAAACATCAGAAAATGTTTGACACTTACTGTCATGGATTGAACTGTGTCCCCCAAAAACGTGTGTCAACTTGGCTAGGCCATGATTCCCAGTATTGTGTGATTGTCCACCATTTTGTTATCTGATGTGATTTTCCTATGTGTTGTAAATCCTACCTCTATGTTAATGAGGTGGGATTAGCAGCAGTTATGTTAATAGGCAAGACTCAGTCTACAAGATTAGGTTGTGTCTTAAATCAATCTCTTGAAATATAAAAGACAGGAGCCAGCAGAGACAAGGGGACCTCCTGCCACCAAGAAAGCAGAGCCGGGAGCAGAGTTCGTCCTTTGGACCCACGTTCCCTGCACTAACAAGATCCTAGACCAGGGGAAGATTAAAGACAAGGACCTTCCCCCAGAGCTGACAGAGAGAAAGTTTCCCCTGAGTTGGCATACTGAATTTGGACTTCTAGCCTCCTAGACTGTGAGAGAGTAAATTTCTCTTTGTTAAATAATCCACTTGTGGTATTTCTATTGTAGCAGCACTATAACCAAGATACTTACATATAAATTTTTCTCATGTTTGATTCAAAAGGCATTGGAATTAGAGATGTCTTCATCATGGTACAACAGGCATTGCTATGGCGAATGAATCTGCAGATGTCGAAAAAACATTTAGGTCCAAGGCTCCAACTTGGAAAGTATAAAAGCAATAATAGTCAACTAGAGTCCTATGGGTCAATATGACACTCGATGAATCCAGTATTCAGCAGCAAAGGGTGGATTGACAGAGTACAGTTGTGGAAGTTATTAGAAAAATAGAAGCATTTTGTAATTATCCTTCACACCTTATGACTCCTCAATCAAGAGTTACACATTTCTGTTTCACCAGACTCTGAATATAAAGGTTATGTGTCATTTATCTTCATAACTTCAGTACCCAACATGGCTTCTGTCACACAGCACAAACACAACACTTGTGGAATTGAAGGTAATAGGCATTATTTCTCAAAATAACAAGCTACATCCAGAAAAAGCCCTTTTGGAATGACTTCGCTCTTCAAGAATGTCATGCCACGTAAGTTATTCTTGTTAACTGTGAGTTGAGCAGGAAGAAGAGGGATAAAATATGATACAAAAAAGAAGCTGTAAGTAGAAAAAAGGAGAAAGAAAGAGTAGAAAGAGACCAATAGGAGTTGAGAGAAGCAGAGAGAGTAGGAGTGAGAAAGGCACAGAAAGAGAGGAAGGATAGACAGGGAAAGTGAAAATAATGATAATAGAGGGAAGATGTGAAAGGATAAAAGGAAGGAGTGGGTCACTAATGGAGAGAGGAAAAAGGTCAGTTTCAGAAATCAAAATTTTCCCTGGAAAAAGAACTTGAATAGACATTTCTCCAAATAAGATATCGTAGTGTGATGGATCACTTTGGTGTGGCCTTTCTCGCCATGGTCTTGTAACTCCCACCAAATGTTTGGGTAGGACAGTGCTAATAAAGTATACAGAACCCTAAAGGGGATTGGTCAGTTTTGCCATCCCACTAGGCTTAAAATGAGCCATCCTGGAGGCCAGAGGGAGAGGATCTCACCACCACCAAGAAAGTAGGGCCAAGAGTGGTGTGTGTCCTTTGGACCCAGGATCCCTGCGCTGAGAAGCTCCTGGAACCAGGATACAAACAGAGAGAGCTGTAACACTGAAGATGGAGAGAAGCGGTGACAGAGAAACAGCAGAAGTAGGGACCATCAGGAGAGACTGGCAGGAGACAGCACAGTGGGCTTCCTGGCCCATGAAGTGAGAAAGCTGAGTGCTTTAGGACAGGAGGCTTGCTGGCAGAGGAGGGTGCCTCTGAGCACTTGGAGCTAGTTTTGCTGACCCATAAAGCTAGAGATGAGCACCTTCAGGCCAAGTGGGGTGCCTGTTGGCACTTATCAACAGGGCTAAAAGAGCTTTGTCACATTGTCTGAGCAGGGCAGAGTCTGAGGGGCCAGAGAGAGGCATGCCAGCTGAGAAGATGTTGTCCTGATTGAAGAACTGTGTCCTGAGTATTCCTGAACCTGAACTGTAACCCGTTACTTCCCTAATAAACCCGATAATCATAAGTATTGTCTGTGAGTTCTGTGTGGCCATTGAAATGAATTATCAAACTTAGCAGAGAAGTAGACAGTGTAACGGGAGGGACCGTTGGTGTCAGAATTGATAAAAATGGCAGAGAGAGGAGGCATGTCTAACCTCCACCTCACAGGAATCAGCCTTGGGCTGTAGATCTTGATTCTCCTTCTCCCTTGTGAAGTTAGTGGAGGTCAGGCTCTGCTCCTTTGCCATTCTTACAGATATTCAAATGACCAATAAGCAAATGAAACGATGCTTGACATCATCAGTCAGTTAGGGAAATGCAAATCAAAACCATAACAGGATACCACTTCACCCCCACTAAGATGGCTAACTGAAAGGTTGGAGGTTCTAGTCCACCCAGAGGCACCTTGAAGAATGGTCTTGTGATCTGCTTCTGAAGAATTATCCATGAAAACCCTATGGAGCACAGCTCTATTCTGACACACACGGGATTACCATGAGTTGGAATCGGCTTCATGGCAACTCGTATATAAAATGGCTATTCTCAGAAAAAACACAAAATAACAAGTTCCGGCAAGGGTGTGGAGAAACTGGGAACCAAGTGCATTGCTGATGGGAATGTAAAATGTTGCAGCCATTCTGTTAAACAGTTTGATGGCTCCTCAAAAAGCTAAACATAGAATTACCACATGACCCAACAATTCCACTCCTAGGTATATACCCCCAAAAATTGAAAGCAGAGATACAAACAGATACTTGTACATCAGTGTTCATTGTAGTATTAATCACAATACCAAAAAGTCAAAATAACCCAGGTGCTCACCAACAAATGAATGGATAAACAACATGCAGTATATCCATACAGTGGAATATTATTCAGCCTTACAAAGGAATGAAGCTCTGACACATGCTCCAACATGGATGAACCTTTAAAACATTATGCTAAGTGGAAGAAGCCAGATACAAAAGGACAAATGTTGTACGATTACACTTATATGAGGTATCTAGAATAGTCAAATTCATAGAGACAGAAATAGACTAGAAGTTACCAGGCACTGAATAGAGGGGGAAATGGCAGTTATTTCTTTAACGGCACAGGGTTCCCGTTTGAAGTGATGGAAAAGTTTTGGAAATGCATAGTGGTGATGGTTGCACATTCTGAATGTAAATTAAGTCCACTGAGTCATATTTTTAAAAATGATTAAAATTGTAAATTTTATGTTACGTATGTTTCACCACAATTTAAAAAAATTAGAAAGCTTCTCTGGATTCTACTAAGCACACGAGGACAGCGTTGTAGACTCTGGGTCATAGAATCTCAGATTTGGAAGGAATCTTAGAAATTATCTCATCAAATCTTTCCCCCTTTTAGTATACTAAAGATGGGGAAATGGAGACCCAAAGCAAGGGAGGGATTTAGCTCAAGTCCCAGGAAGGTGGAGACAGGTATAGCTATGACTGCTCATGTCTCCCAAGCCCGCTCTGTGTGTCTCATTCTGGCTGGAAAGAAGAAACTCAAAGTAGACAGAGGGGTGGAAGCTTTCTGGCAATGAGGATGCCTTCCTTAGAAGTAAACCAGCAGAGTGCCTAAAAGAGGATTAATTTCCTTTTATATCTCATGAGGTTAAAGCAGGTCACTAGTTCAGATCTGCACTCTCTTGTCTCCATCAATCTCCCAATGGGGGATTATCACCATTCCTTGGGGTCTGGCTGTAAGAGCTACTGAGGGCCATTCACAATTTCTTGCATGGCCAGTGCCCTGAATTTTGACCTTTGTGGAGTTATATTTTGAACTGGAATGCCAAATAGTAAGAGGCAACATAGGGTAGATAAATCAATACCTGACAAGCAGTGCTTTCTCTGTTTTAACTTAAAAAAAAATTCTTTTATTACAAACAACAGTCAGAATATTTATTTATCACATAGTTTACCCTCTCTTTTGTCTTTGCTCTATCAAATGCCATCTTAAGATGAGTCAGATTTAGAGCAACAGAAATTTCAAATTGATTTACAAAAATCATCCTTTGGAAAATATATTCCAAAAATTGCCACAAAGAAGAAGAAAAGGTAAAAAAAAAATTGAGCTGCACACCTGGTCTTATGTTCAATCAGTGTTAACGGGACACACTCTGTGCCAGAAACTCTGCTAGAAGCTGGGAGCAAATCCTGGTTTCGCTCATTGCCAGCTGTATAGTGTCAGCTTTGAAAACTGGATCTGTAAAATAAAGATAACAATATTTCTATTATTAATTGTGGGAATTAAATATGTTAATTTCTGTAAAGTCCTTAGAATAATGCCTGATGGGTTAGTAAGTATTCAGTAAATATCAACTATTAATATTTTGATTAATTTTCTCTAAGTTATTTGTTCTATGTTCTGGTCATCTGGTTTGTTTCAGTGGGTTGTATTCCAATGACCGTGTTCATGAGTCTTTATCCACCTGCTCAAGCTGAACAGAACCCAGGTCCTGAGTTAAATGTAAGATTTCTAGTTACATGAACATATGCTCTATTGAGAGCAATGTGTATTATTGACTCCACATAGGTTTGGAGTACATCATAGACTTGCAAATTTTCATATTAGGAGGTTACAGTTAACTCAAATTGAGTCATTGCCACAGAAATTAGATAATTCAATGTTTAAGGAGTGAAGGGAGATGGGGGGGGTGGCATAGCTTGTGCTGTGTCAGAGCAGATTCCAAGTCTAGAAGAAGCTGGAGACTCCGCATACTGTCTCATATTCCCATAGCTCCCAATGATGATAAATTGAAGAAAGCACAGATTTAGTTTTAATCTCAATCAGTGGTATGCTGGTCAATGCTTAGTAACCAGTTTTCCGAAATAACAAAATACAAAAAAACAATGATTTATATCATTTTGTGATTTCCATGGTATAAATAATCCCACCAAGGACAATTGTGAGGTATCCATGTGAAGTCACTCAACGTGGTTTTGAGAAGAGAAGACACAATGACCTCTGGAAAGGTGGTTGGAGCCAGCTCAAGCACATCACTGTGTCAACTTCTCACTGTATCTCTGAACTTGGATATATAGTTTCTAACCCTCAGTCTCCTTACCTGTGAAGTAGACTTTGAATCCTGGCTGTAGTGTTGATGGAAAGGTTATGTAAGATAATACATGAAAGCTCTCAACATAGGATTTGCATAAGATAGAGGTTCAAAAATACCAGTTTCTTTCCTTTCTCCTTTTGTTGAAATCTGGATATCAGGAGTACTCTGGATACTCAGATGTGAAAATGGTAGTATGAAGGCAGGGTAATATCAAAAAAGGGTCACAGACCTTCAAGAATTCACAATTAGTTAACTAATTCGACTAGATAACTCCAAATTAGACCTGAACATAAAGTGCCAAGGCATAGGCCATGTTGTTTCACATGTCTTCACATGTGGATGGTCTTTCTACCAAGATGAAGGAATATTCTTTGGGGGTAAACATTATACATACATACATATATATATATATATATACACATATGTATATGTATATAGCTTGCTGAAAGTGAAGAGGACTTGAAGCATTTACTGATGAAGATCAAAGACCACAGCCTTCGGTATGGATTACGCCTCAACATAAAGAAAACAAAATTCCTCAGAACTGGATCAATAAGCAACATCGTGATAAACGGAGATAAGACTGAAGTTGTCAAGGATTTCATTTTACTTGGATCCACAATCAACACCCATGGAAGCAGCAGTCAGGAAATCAAAAGATGCATTGCATTGGGCAAATCTGCTGCAAAAGACCTCTTTAAAGTGTTGAAAAGCAACGATGTCACCTTGAAGACTAAGGTGAGACTGACCCAAGCCATGGTATTTTCAATCACATCATATGCATGTGAAAGCTGGACAATGAATAAGGAAGACCAAAGAATTGCCACCTTTGAATTGTGGTGTTGGCGAAGAATATTGAATATACCATGGACTGTCAAAAGAAAGAACAAATCTGTCTTGGAAGACGTACAACCAGAATGCTCCTTAGAAGTGAGCAGAGAGACATGAGCTTACGTCTTACATTCTTTGGACATGTTGTCAGGAGGGATCAATCCCTGGACAAGGACATCATGCTTGATAAAATATAGGCTCAGCGATAAAGAGGAAGACCCTCAATGAGATGGATTGACACAGTGGCTGCAACAATGGGTTCAAGCATAACAACAATTGTGAGCACGGCACAGGACCCGGCAGTGCTTCATTCTGTGGTGCATAGGGTCACTATGGGTCAGAACCAACTTGATGGCACCTAACAACAACAACATACATATATATATATACATACCTATATATATACACACACATATATATATGTACATATATATATATCTTCCCCATTTTCCTCTTTAAAGGCTTGCATATATTAAGTCCATAACCCATTCCTTTGAATAATTGATTGACTTGAAAAAAAACTTAAAAAGACATAACATACAGTAAAAAGGAAAAGATTTAATTTCTGCATGGCTTATTTTGCATCTAAATTTTAAATCATACTGCCCACCCAGACATTAGTGATAGTGAGCTGTCCTCATTCCAGGCTACTCATGCCAGTATGCAGGGACCCTTGCTTTTCCCCCAACCTTGCTCTGCCCCTGCTCCATTGTCATTCATTATATGCTTTCTCTTACTTAGTAGCAGAATCTCCCATTTCTGGTACTGAATTGCCCTTTGAAATTAACACTTAAAAACAACCTTTCTAGATTTAATCCACGTTGCTGTTTACTAAAGACTTGGCTTGATATGGATTTACTTTCTGTGTCTAGCCAATTTGAAGATAATGCTTAGAGTTGCCGCATACTAATAAGGAGCTAGAATAATAACCATCATATATTTGCTAGGTATATTATATTAATTAATCTTCTGAGATAGATACTATGAAAGTGATTTTTGGTATATTGGAATTGAGGCTCTGAGATATTAACCTCTTCAAGTCACATAGATATGTTTAGCCAGTTCTTTAATATTCAGCCCATCCTTGCCTTTTTCTTCTTATCCTCCTTCAAGTCTCAAAATATGACAGTAAATAATTTTCTGAATGTCTACTAAGTATCAGTCACTAGGTTATACATTAGATAGATAAAATAGAAAATAAGATTCCTTTTTCAGTCTTCATTCTACCTGATCTCACTTCTGCCTCCTTGTTAAGACATTCGATTCTCTTGTCTTCCTTAACCTAGCTTTTCCCTCAAGAGTGCCTTTCTACCGTTCTTGTTTCTCTTTCACTTTCCTGTCTCTGGGCATTAAATATTAAGAGTTTTTCATGTTGCTGTCCTAGGCTCTTTTATCTTATTCTATGTTCTTTCCTTAGGCAATATCACACCATAACCACAACTTCAATTACCACCTTTATGTGGATGTTACCCAAATTTTACGGAGTCCCTGGGTGGTGCAAAAGGTTAAGGGCTTCATCACTAGCTGAAAGGTTGGCAGTTTGAATTCACCTCAGAAGACACGCTTGGCGATCTGCTTCTGAAAGGTCAAAACTTTGAAAAGTCTACGGAGTAGTTCTATTCTAAACCCATGGGGTCATCATGAGTTGGAATCGACTCCATGGCAACTACAACAATAATAACCCACATTTATGCTTACAGACTAGATTTCTCCTCTGAGCTCTAGAACTGTTTATACAATTGCAACTTGATATCACATCTTGGCTATTTCAAAGCCATATATGCAAAGTCAAATAATGATCTCTCTCATCAAAATATGGTCATCTTCCGGTATTCTCTCTCTCCATCCAACTACAACCAAACTTCACATATCCCTTTCCATCACTCTCATAGTTAACACATCACCATGTCCTGTCAACTTTAACTATTAAATGGCTACTGAATCCATCCAGTTTTCTGCATTTCCTCCAAACTAATCTAAACTAACATCATTTCCCATCTAGACTATTATAATAACCCCCTAAATGATATTCCTGAGTTACTGTTATATTTTCCTATTCATTCTCCTTATTGCCACTAACCTGTCCAACTAGCATCCTTCAGTTACTTTCCACTGTTTTAAAATATAACCACCTTCATGTGGTGCACAAAAGCAGAGCTAGGTTAATTACTTGGAAAATAAGTTCACCAAAAAGACATTTGCTTCTGTAAACCTATAACTGCTCTAAAAAAAAAATAAAGTCTATCAACACTGTAAAAAATTTCATTCTACTCTTAATGCTTTCATGATTTCTAAAGAGAAATCTATGTGCTTCATATCCTTGTTCTTCTATAGTTAAGATGTTTGTCAGTTTTGTTGGTAGTTTATAGTTTTATAGTTGTTTTGTTCTATAGTTTGTTTTTTGTATTTTTTTCTGGCTTCTTTCAAGATTTCCTTTTTGTCTCTGATTTTCTGCAGGTTGAATATGATATGCCTAGACGTAGATTTATTTTTCTCTATTTTATTTATGCTGCCTTGTATTCTTTGATTTCCTGGAACTGTGGTTTGGTGTCTGACAATAATTTTGAAAAAAAATCTCAGCTATTATTACTTCAAATATTTTTTCTGCCCCTTTCTTCTCCTTCTGGGATTTCTATTATGCGTAAGTTATACCTTTTATAATTGTCCTACAGTTCTCGGATAGCCTGCTGTTCTTTTTTTTTTTTTTTTTTCTCCAGTCTTTTTTCTCTTTCTGCACTACAGTTTGGGGAGTTTCTATTGACAGATCTTCAATCTCACAGATTCTTTCCTTGATTGCACCCAGTCTATTAGTGATTCCACCAAAGGATTCTCCATTTTTGTTTACACTGTTCTTGATTTATAGTATTTCCTTTTGATTCTCTTTTAGAGTTTTATTCTCTCTCTTTACATTACTCGTATGTTCTTGCATACTGTCCAAATTTTTCATTAGATCCCTTAGCTTATTAGTCATACCTGTTTTCAGTTCCTGCTTTGATAATTCCAAAACCTCTGCCGTATCTGAGTCTTGTTCCGATGCTTGCCCTGTCTCTTCAGACTGCATTTATTGTCTTTAGCATGCCTTGTAATTTTTTGGTGAAAGGGGGCATGATATATTGGGTAAAAAAACTGAGGTATATAGGCATTTAGTGTGAGGTTTTATTTCTTTCTAGCTAGGAATTGTCCCTGAGTGGTGCAAATAGTTAATGCACTCAGCTGTTAACTGAAAGGTTGGAGGTAAGAGTCCACGCAGAGGCACCTCTGAAGAAAGGGTTGGTTATCTACTTCTGAAAAATCAGCCATTGAAAATGCTATGGATAATTCAAGCACATAAGGACAAATATTGTATGATACCTCTTTTATAAGAACACAGGAAAAGACATATATAAAGAGAACAATGTTAATTGGTGGTTACCAGGTGGAGAAGGGAAGGAAAGGGGAAGTACACTCTACATTCATAAATACTTGTTATTTTTGATGATGGGAATACTGGCACTGAATGTGGGTATAGTGAGCACAGCATGACCAAATTAAATGATGCTACCAAGAAATACTCATTAGAAAAGGATGCCTGTACCAAATAATTTGACATATATTAAGAAGGCAACAGCTCCAACAAAGAACAAAATACAAGTCTAGGATAATATAAAGATGGGTATAAGTATATACTACACATACAGTTCAGTGATGTCAGTTACATTCTTCACTTTGTGTCAACAATCTCTCTATTTCTACTCAGATTGTTTCATCACTTTCAACTTAGAATCAGTGCTCCTTTAGTCTTCTTATATACTGTATATGTGCTGTTGTCAAGTTGGTCTCATATATATCATCTTTTAAGAGAGTGTGATACTCTTGGCATATGTTCCTTACTAACTGAGATAAATTTCAGGGGATAGTTTTGGTTACTTTTTTAAAGAATATCTCAAGGCAATAGTTTCCTGGGTTCCTCCAGTCTCAGTGGGTCCAATAAGCCTGGAATCTTTAAGAATTTGAAGTTCTGTTCCATATTTTTCTCCCTTTTATCAGGATCCATCTATCGTGGCAATGATCAACATGATTGGTAATGGTAGCTGAACATCATCCAATGATAGAAGAGGAAGTTGTTCAAGGATACAACTAATAACTTGGGTTTTTTTTTAGCTAGGAGTTAGGCTGTCTTTACTGTTAGCTATAACTGTAGGTGTCAGCGGATAAGATTCCCTCTAGGTATCTTTGTATCTCCAATGATGTCTTTGAGTTTCGCTGGAGACTGTTGACGCGATGGCAAGAAGTTGAAGGGTAGGGAATTCTTCTAAAATCCCATGTTAAGCACTCAGTATTTTACCAAGACTATGTTCCTGACCTGTGACTTTTGCAAGTGTTTCTCAGTTTTTGTTTGTTTGTTTTTTTGTTTCACCTCTTAGGTAAGACAGAAAGGCTAGAGGGAGAGGGAGTATATTGTGTATTTCCCTTCTCCTGTCAGGTTGTTGTTGTTAGGTGCCATTGAGTCAGTTCCAACTCATAGTGACCCTACGTACAACAAAACAAAACACTGCCTGGTCCTGCACCATCCTTACCATCTTTCTATGTTTGAACCCATTGTTGTAGCCACTGTGTCCATCCATCTCATTGAGGGTCTTCCTCTTTTTTGCTGATCCTCTACTTTACCAAGCATGATGTCCTTCTCCAGGGACTGGTTCTTCCTGATAACATGTCCAAAATATGTAAGACGACATCTGGCCATCTTCCTTTCTAAGGAGCATTCTGGTTGTACTTCTTCCAAGACAGATTTGTTTGTTCTTCTGGCAGTCCATGGTGTAGTCAATATTTTTTGTGAACACCTTAATTCAAAGGTATCAATTCTTCTTCTATCTTCTTTATTCATTGTCCAACTTGTGCATACATATGAGGTGATTGAAAGTACCATGGCTTGTGTTAGGTGCACCTTAGTCCTCAAGGTGACATCTTTGTTTTTTAATTCCTCAAAGAGGTCTTTTTCAGCAGATTTGCCCAATGCAGTACATTGTTTGATTTCTTGACCACTGCTTCCATGGGTGCTGATTGTGAATACAAGTAAAATGAAATCCTTGACAACGTCAATATCTTCTCCATTAATCATGATGGTGATTACTGGTTCAGTCATGAGGATTTTTGCTTTCTTTATTGTAAGACTACTGAAGAGGGTAGTCTTGGATCATCAGTAAGTTTCTCTTGGGGATAGGCTGTTGTTAACGAGATTAGAGAACCCTGGGAATATTTCAAAATGGTTACTTCTCCCTTCCTTCTGCCAGAAACATGAACGAATTTTTCAAGCATCTTCACAGTGAGACCTGGTGGGGCTCTTGGAGAGAAACTCAGGAAAGTGTGGACTCCGCCCCGAGGCTATGACTCCAGGAGTTTTTATCTCCAGTGCTAGCTAGAGCTGCCTTACTCACCACGATGAAGCGTTATCCTGATGATTAAAAACAATGGACATTAACTGAAGGATGTTAGTCAGGTAGGTTAGTGGCAACAATAAGAAGGGACTGGAAAAATAAGAACAGAATCAGGAATACCGTTTAGGAGGTAAACAAATAATTTCTGAGGATAAGTGCAAAGCTGGTTCCTATGAGACAGAGGCTAAAGATGTCCCAAAAGTCCAACTTTTCCAAGCTGTTGTACCACTCCATCATCTCTAACATCAACTACTCCCTGTTTCCTCAGTACTCCCCCTCTGGTCTTTGGGTTCCCTAATTTGCTGCAGTGTCTCACAGAACTCAGGAAGTATATAAAGAAAATGGCTCACATGGTTGTGGATGCTGGCAAGTCCCAAATTCTTGAGTCAGGCATAGGCTTCTGCTGACCTATGTGATTGCAGGGGCTGATGAACCCAAACCATCAGTTCAGACCACAGGCTACTGGCTCACAAGACTGTGGAAGCTGGAGAATCAGTTCACACAATAGGCAGCCAGCCTATGGGGTTGTGGAGGCCAGCAGATCCCAGAATCGGCAGGTCAGAAAGCAGGACTTTGGCTCAAGTCCCAAGAACCAGAAGTCAATTGATCACAAAGCAGATGTGGGATCCAGATGCAGAGAGAGAGAGAGAGAGAGCCTTGCTAGGACACACATATTATCTTAGATGCAGGCCACATCCCAAGGAAGGGCGCGTGTAACTTTAGTAAGGGGGGGACTTGATTCATGCCATCCTGCAAGACTGAGACACAAGACACACTTACACTTATCCTGCCTCATCAGTATGCAGAGGTCAAGATCCACAACACATAAAATGGAGGACAACCACACAATACTGGGAATCATGGCCTAGCCAAGTTGACATATAACGCCAACCATCACAGGTTCCATATACCTTATTTGCACAGTCTCACTCAATCATTGTGTGTGAATCACAAAGACCATGGCTAGAGGGGCCATAGGAAGTAATTAATTGCACCACAGGAAGTCCTTGTAATAGTTCTGATGAGAAAAGATGTCATCTTAGACTAAGTTGGTGGAAATGGAGAGAAGTGGATGGGTGAGGTACATATTTAGTAACTAAAATTGACAGGGCATGATGATGTATTAGACATAAGAGTGATGGAAAAGGATGTGTCAAGATAGATTTCAGGTAGATAGATGGAGAGAATACAGGAAGATGGCCATGCTTTCCAAGTTCATTTAATACCAAACCCTCTCCTGTCACCCTGTCAATCACTGTAACTACAAGGTTTTTTTTTTAAATTTCTATGTAGAGGCTCTTAACTGGAAGTGTTATGGTGCCATGAAGATGTTTCAAAATGTAGGAGGAAATTTAAATGTCATAATAAGAGGTAGGATCAGAGTTGGGACCCAGATTTTCTAGCCTTTATTGGATGAAAGCCAGAAATGCAAAATAGCCTGGCATGTAGGCAAAGTTCTGCCCATAGCATCTCTGTCAATAAACATATTTTGAGTGCATGAGCCATCCTATTGGCCTTCACAATTGCTACTCCCTCTCCCTTGAATGGTATTCCCTCCCCACCTCTCTTTAGACTTTCAATGAGTTGCTACTTCACAGGGAAGTCTTGACCTTCCCAAATACATCAAATTATATTCTCTTAGTACTGTGTACAATTGCTTCAGAGCTTTTCTCACAGTTTTACAGTTATGCATTTATTCATGTGATCCTTTGATTAATATCTGTTTTCTCCGGAAGTCTGTAAAGCTTCATGTTGATAAAAATCACACTTGCTTTCGGTGTTGTCTGTTTCCCCAGCACCTGAAAGAATTCCAGGTACATGAGGATACTCAGGAAGTTTTTGTTGAGTGTGCAAGTGAATGAATGCATAAATAAACACAGCTCCTGCTCTCAAGGGACTTGCTGTTTGGCTGGAAGTAGAGAACAGAGCCCATGATTAGAACCACATGCGCACAGGCTGTAGTAGGGCCCAGCATGGAACAACATAGGGAAGATGAGGGGCACCTGCCTCAGCGTTTGCACAGTGAATCCAGTTGTGCTGAGAGGAGGGCTCGGATGAACGATTTCATAGAGATATATATTTTAGTTTCTGGAATCTCTCAGGACTAAAATTTAACTTTGGTAAGAGAATTGTTCCTTCAAATCTCTCTCTTGGAGGTCTCTCTTTGGGAGTTCTGCTGCCTCTCAGGTAATTCCTACCCACATCAGCTCCACGGCAACCGCATGTGCCTTCTTTCCAGAGGGCTTGCAACACCCATGGGCCGCGGAATTCTGCTTTTCATTTGCTTCCACAGAAAAGAGCCAGTGGCTTCTTAGAGAACAAGAAAAGAAGAGAGAGGGGTCAGTCACTGGTCAGAGCAGGCTTGGAAGTTTGCTAGTGAAAGGGTAGAGAATGAAGGAGGAGGGGAGCTGAAGCAACTGGAGATGAAGGACAGTAGGAAATAAAAGACAAGTGAGCTTTATAATAAGTTCCCATGGTTGAAAAGAAAATTATGTTGCCCTCATTTTCAAAGAAACCCGGGGCAGACAGGCACCTCAGGATATTCATTATTTTTTTAAATCTTTAATTGGGCACTTCAAAAGATCACAATTAAGCTTTTCAAAATACAGAGTTTAAGTTGAAAAGAATCCATGGGGACAGACACTATTGAATATTCTAGTCTGAACCAATGTCCTTATTAAAAATAAGAGGGGGTGCTAGTACAAAGTTGTAATTTCTGAGTCATTGGTTAAAGGAAGTATTTAGACACCCCCTCTGTTAAAGGGCTGAAAATGAAGAGGAAGGACAAGGAGATAGAGATATGCTCTATTCAACTCTAACTCCACAATGGAAATGCTTATCCAGAAAGGCAACATCATTCCCAATGCCTGTGAAAATAAAAGACAAGGGAATTGTGCTTAAGTGCCTTGCTATTTCTTCTGCCTCTGCATTTCAATACTTAAATTCTGTTAATCTGCAAATCAGCTTGTACACTCTCACTTCCAGGCCGTAGATGTTGCTGTTGTCGTTACTTACACTCGAGTCTATTCCAACTCATGGCAATCCCATGTGTGCAGAGTAGAACTTCCCTGTAGGGTTTTCAAGTCTATGAGCTTTCGGAAGCAGATTGCCAGGCCTAACTACCCAGGTGTCCCTGGGTGGGTTAGAACTGCCAACCATTCGGCTACTAGTGGAGCGTTTATCCATTTGCAGTCCAGCCTAATACTGCCCATGCCTTCTAAGGCCTTACCAAAAAACTAATTGCAGTCTAGGTGATTTTGGTTTAGGGCGACCTGATGTGTATTGCAGTAGAACTGTGCTCCATCGGGTTTTCAATGGCTGATTTTTCAGAAGTAGATTGCCAGGATTTTCTCCTGAGGTGACTCTGAGTGGACTCTAACATCCAACCTCTCAGTTAGCAACCAAGTGCATTAATTATTTGCACCAACAAGGGACTCCGCTCCAAGGACTTAGCTAATAGATACCCTGATCAGTGCTGCCCTGTGCTGATAACTTGCCTTTTTCCTGATCCTGAAATGTTGGACTCTGGTCCGGTGCTCCCTAACTCCTGATTGCTCTTATAATTTTCATCCTTCTTCCCATCCATGAGTCTCACTAATTCTTAAAACTATGGATACTCATTTTCTCCAAGTGTATGGAGCTCTGCCCAGTGTCTGGAAGGCAGAGGTAAATTGAGGAATACTGGTCCAGCAACATGGCATTACATCATCTTTCTTCTTGCTATCCATCCTGCCTATTCTGATATTTTAATCATAGGTCTTGTATTCTTTTGTCCATTTCAGTGTAACCAAGCACACAGGAGTAGTCAAGATTTCTGTCCAGTGGTCTAGATAAACTATAAGAGAGGCTTTTGCAAGGTTTCTTAGGCCTGGAATCCTTAATGTTGAACTGCATAGCGCTGAGCTGAGGGATCATGTCAGTCTCCAAGTCTTCCTGAATTCTTGCTGGTACCTCCATTGTTTTCTGAAGCTAGGAGGACCTGACACCATGTTCTATGTGGGTAACCAATGGAACCCATCATACTGAATCTCCACTTTCCTGGACATCCACCCATTGCCTTTAACACATTCTCTTGAGGTTTCAGAAGCCTCTTCTGATCCCAGCCTACTACTTCCATTAGGTGGCTTTCCATCTTGTCAACTACAAACTTGAGTATCTTTCTATGGAAGTCTGCCCTTTTTGATCAAGGTTCTTACAGTTATTGGGTTTCTCATGGAAGTTTATTGGCTCCATCCTGGCTTGGGGCGATCACTGGGTATAGGCTGCCTCTATTTGTTGCTTCTAGCTTGTTTCTATAGTCTGGCTTTTTCTCTTGTGACCTGTTGTGCTGTTGTGCAATCTCTCTATATAGTTCAGCACAGCTCATACTCCTGGCATGACCTCAGGGAATTAGATGGATGCACTGGAGGGAAGCACATTTACTGTTCATTTTCTCAAAGCCATCCATGGCTTCTTTAGAAATACCACATTATCACCATCAAGAACAAAGCTTCTAGATATTCAATGTCTCCTTTCCCAAACTCTATGGAGATAGATCTACCTAAGGATTATTTTCTATAAGATTTTTCAGATTTCTCTAGCTATATTATTAATTGTATCTCAAACAATTGATGCTTTATTGTCACCAGAGTTCACCATAGGGAATGAAACATTAAGAAAGACAATATGCATAAGGTTATGCATTGCAGCATTATTGCAAGAGCAGCACGTTAGAAACAACCTGAATGTCCATCAATAAAATACTTGTCGAATAAATGATGGATCATTAACACAAAGTATTGTTTTTCAGTTACTAAAAGCAAAATAAGATTGATTTACATTAAATTATATAATGTGACTTATTGGATGAATTGTTAGGTGAAAAGAATATATATATACAGGCATACCTTGGAGATATTGTGGGCTCGGTTCCAGACCACCACAATAAAGCAAATATGGTAATAAAGCAAGTCACACATTTTTTTTGGTTTCCCAGTGCATATAAAAGTTAGATTTACACTATGATGTAGTCTATTAAGTGTGCAATAGCATTATATCTAAAAAAAGTACATATCTTAATTTTAAAAAAATTATTGCTAAAAAATGCCAACCATCATCTGAGCCTTCAGTGAGTCATAATCTTTTTGATGGTTGAGAGTCTTGCCTCCATGTTGTTGGCTACTGACTGATCAGGGTAGTGATTCCTGACTGTTGGGGTGGTTGTGGCAATTTCTTAAAATAAGACAACAATGAAGTTTGCTGCATTGATTTACTCTTCCTGTCAGAAAAGGTTTCTCTATAGCATGCGATTCTGTTTGATAGCATTTTATCCACAGTCGAATGTCTTGCAGAATTGGAGTCAATCTTCTTAAATCCTGCCACTGCTTTATCAACTAAGTTTATATAATATTCTAAATCCTTTGCTGTCTTTTCAACAATGTTCAAAGTATCTTCAGCAGGAGTAGGTTCCATCTCAAGAAACCACTTTCTTTGCTCATCCATAAGAAGCAGCTCATCATTCATTAAGGTTTTATCATGAGATTGCAGCAACTTACTCACATCTTCAGGCTCCATTTCTAATTCTAGTTCTCTTGCTATTTTCACCACATCTGTAGTTACTTTCTCCAATGAAGTCTTCAACCTCTCAAAGTCATCTATGAGGGCTAGAAACAACTTCTTTTAAACTCCCTTTATTGTTGATATTTTGACCTCCTCCCATGAATCACGAATGTTCTAAATGGCATTTAGAATGGTGAATCCTTTACAGACGTTTTCAATTTACTTTGCTCAAATCCATCAGAGGAATTATTATACATGGCAGCTATAGCTTTACGGAATATATTTATTAAGTAGTAAGACCTGGAAGTCAAAATTACACCTTGATCCATGGGCTGCAGAATGGATGTTGTGTTAGCAGACATGAAAACAACATTAATCTCCTTGTACATCTCCATCAGAGCTCTTGAGTGACCAGGTGCATTGTCAATGAGCAGTAATATTTTGAAAGAAATCTTTTTTTTCTGAGCAGTAGTTCTCAACAGTGGACTTAAAATATTCAGTAAACCATATTGTAAACAGATGTCCTGTCACCCAGGTTTGCTGTTCCGTTTATAGAGCACAGGCAGAGTAGATTTATCATAATTCTTAAAGGCCCTAGGAGTTTTGGAATGGTAAATGAGAATTGGCTTCAACTGAGTGTTGGCTTCAACTTAAACTTACCAGCTGCATTAGCCCCTAACAAGAGAGTCAGCCTGTTCTTTGAAGCTTTGAAGCCAGGCATTGACTTATCTTCTCTAGCTATGAAAGTTTTAGGTAACATCTTCTTCCAATATAAGGCTTTTTTGTCTACCTTGAAAATCTGTTGTTTCATGTAGCCACCTTCATTCATTTCCTTAGCTTGATCTTCTGGATAACTTGGTGCAGCTTCTACATCAGCCCTTGCTGCTTCATCTTTCACTTTTGCGTTATGGAGATGGTTTCTTTCCTTAAACCTCATGAACCAATCTCTTCTAACTTCAAACTTGTCTTCTGCAGCTTCCTCACCTCTCTCAGGCTTCATAAAATTGAAGAGGGTTAGGATCTTGCTCTGGATCAGGCTTTGGCTTACGGGAATATTGTGGTTGGTTTGATCTTCTATTCAGACCACTGAAACTTTCTCCGTGTTAGCAATAATGCTGTTTCACTTTCTTATCATTTGTGTGTTCACTGGAGTAGCACTTTTAATTTCCTTCAAGAATATTTTCTTTGCATTCATGACTTGGCTGACTATTTGGCACAAGAGGCCTAGCTTCTGGCCTGTCTTAGATTTTGACATGCCATCCTCACTAAGCTTAATCATTTCTAGCTTTTGATTTAAAGTAAGAAACATGTGACTTGTTTTCACTTGAACACTTAGGGGCCACTGTAGGATTATTAACTGGCCTAATTTCAATACTGTTGTGTCTCAGAGAATAGGGAGTCCTGAAGAGAGGGAGAGTGATGAGAAACGGTCAGTCAGTGGAGCAGTCAAAACACGCACAACATTTATCAGTTAAGTTCACCGTTCTATATGGGTGCAATTCGTGGCGCCCCAAAGCAATTCAATAGTAATATCAAGGGTCACTGATCCAAGATCACCATTACAGATATAATAATAATGAAAAAGTTTGAAATATTGTGAGAATTACCAAAACATGACACAGATACACGAAGTGAAGCATGCTGTTGGAAAATTGGCACCGATGTACTTGTTCAACACAGGGTTGCCACAAACCTTCAATTTGTAAAAGATGTAATATCTGCAAATTGCCATAAAGTGAAGCACAATAAAGTTATATATGTAGATGTTGTTGGTTGCCGTCGAGTTGATTAGAACTCCTAGCAACCTGATATAATAGAACAGAACTATACTATAAGGTTTTCTTGGGTGTAAGCTTTATGGAGGTTGATTTCCAGGTCTTTCTCCATGGAGTCCCTGGGTGGTTCAAACCACCAACCTAGCACTTAATCATTGCATTCCCAGGGTGTGTGTGTGTATATATTTTTCTTTTCCAAAACGAAATAGAGAACGAACAAAACTAAATCTGAGGAATGTAATTAGAATATTTTGCATATACCTTTGTATATAGTCTTGGCCTTAGAACCAGATATATATTTTATATAATCACAAGCTGAAATTAAAGCTAAAAACATGAAAAAGTGAACAGTTAAGTAGATTTTTTTTAAAGTGGTCAGAAACAAATCTAATTAGAAATCAAATTGCCGAACTCAAGACAGATAAGGACTAAAATAACTATTGGAGAATCCTGGTTTCTTGTCCAACATGTAAAAAGCCTAAAAGTCATCATCCTCATCCTCACAACAAGAAAAGAACTGAAAAACTGAATATCAATAGCTCTTCTTAGGTCCTTGAGAGAACTGAGATCACAGGGTGTCTTAGGTTGAGTTCGCTAGAGAAATAAAACCAGTGAAGCATATACATATATATAGAGAGAGATTTATATTAAGGAAATGGCTCATGCGATTGTAGAGGCCAGGAAGTCCCAAGTCCATGGGTCAGACTAGAGGCTTCTGACTCACATGGTTGCAAAGGCTGGGGAACTCAAGATCAACAGGTCAGGCACCAGGCCTCTGACTCACAGATTGTGGGGGCCAATGAACCTCACAATCAGCAAGTAAGACAGCAGGCTGCTGGCTCACAGGCTGTGGAGGCTGACAAATCTCAAGATTGGCAGGTAAGCTGCTAGCTCATATTCCAAGAATCAGAGGTCAGGTGAACAGGAGCCAGCTGCAGTATCCAGAGTGAGCAAAAGCCAGAAAGCTTTGTCTGGAAGTCCACCTATATTGGATGTAGGCCACAACCCCAAGGAAATTCTCTTTCAACTGATTGGCTGCTCATAAAAGATCTCATCGTGGAGGTGACTGCATTATATCAGATCTCATTATGGAAGTGATTACATCACTACATAGCTGCCAAACTACATCATATCTGCCAAACCACTGAGAATCATGAACCAGCCAAGCTGACACACAACCATAGCCATCACAGAGTGCAAACCATCACCTAGAAAATCGGAGAGACAGACAGGTTAATACATAGAATCACCTCTTACTGGGAGCAGAAACTGCCTTTAGACCCAGCATAAGGCAGAAATACTTAAAAGGTAATAGTTAATTGCTGGAGGCTGAGTGTGGACTAGCTAGAGATGGAAATACTTGACCAGAACCTAACCAATGTAGGTTTTATCAGAGCCTAACTGAGATGGTGAAAATAAATATTTAATTCAAAACCCTTCAAGACCTTCACTTGGGAGAGGAAAATAACCCAGATCCATCCCCCTCTGGCCTTTCTGTTTCACCTAAGTGGTAAAAAATAAAAAATAAAAAAAAATAAAAATCTGCGAAGCACTTGTGAAAGTGACAACCCCAGGCACAGGCTCAATCAAAGACTGAGACTCAAATGGCAAGCCTATAAATCACTTCCCCTCCCCAAAATCTTCCCACCACATCAGCATAAACAGGGCTCTGCAGGTGATTGTTGTTGTTGTTGTTAGGTGCCTTCAAGTCGGTTCCGACTCATAGTGACCCTATGTATAGCAGAACCTAACACTGCCCAGTACTGTGCCATCCTCACAATCACGCCCGTTGTTGCAGCCACTGTGTCAATCCATCTAATTGAGGGCCTTCCTCTTTTTCCTTGACCCTTTACTTTACCAATCATGATGTCCTTCTCCTGGTACTAATCCCTCCTGACAACACGTCCAAAGTATGTGAAACTTACTGTTGCCATCCTTGCTTCTAAGGAGCATTCTGGTCATACTCTTCCAGGACTGATTTGTTCATTCTTCTGGCTGTTCATGGTATATATCATTATTCTTCACCAACACCACAGTTCAAAGGCATCAGTTCTTCTTTGGTCTTCCTTATTCATTGTCCAGCTTTCACATGCATATGATGCAATTGAAAATACAATGGCTTGGGTCAGGCACACCTTAGTCTACAAGGTGACATCTTTGCTTTTCAACACTTTAAAGAGAACTTTTGCAGTAGATTTGCCCAATGCAATGTGTCCTTTGATTTCTTGACTGCTGCTTCCATGGGTGTTGATTGTGGGTCCATGTAAAATGAAATCCTTGACAACTTTAATCTTTTCCCCGTTTATCATGATGTTGCTTATTGGTCCAGTTGTGAGGATTTTTGTTTTCTTTATCTTGAGGTGTAATCCATACTGATGACTGTGGTCTTTGATCTTCATCAGTAAGTGCTTCAAATCCTCTTCACTTTCAGCAAGCAAGGTCGTGTCATCTGCGTAAAGCAGGTTGTTAACGAGTTTCTTCCAATCCTAATGCCCCGTACTTCTTCATACAGCCCAGCTTCTCGGATTATTAACTCAGCATACAGATGATTGAATAGGTAGGGTGAAAGGATACAAGCCTGATGCACTCCTTTCCTGACTTTAAACCACGTAGTATCCCCTTGTTCTGTTTGAGCGACTGCCTTTTGATTTATGTACAGGTTCCTCATGAGCACAATTAAGTGTTCTGGAATTCCCATTCTTTGCAATGTTATCCATAATTTGTTATGACCCACATGGTCGAACGCCTTTGCATAGTCAATAAAACACAGGTAAACATCTTTCTATTATTCTCTACTTTCAGCCAGGATCCAGCTGACATCTGGTTCTGAGTCTTCTGAATCTGGCTTGAATTCCTGGCAGTTCCCTGTCGATATCCTACTGCAACAGCTTTTGAATGATCTTCAGCAAAATTTTAGTTGCCTGTGATATTAATGAAATTGTGCAATAATTTCTTCATTCAGATGGATCACCTTTCTTGGGAATAGGCATAAATATGAATCTTTTCCCTCTTCCAGTTGGTTGGCCAGGTAGCTGTCTTCTAAAGTTCTTGGCATAAACAAGTACTTCCAGCACTGCATCTGTTGTTGAAACATCTCAATTAGTATTCCTTCAATTCCTGGAGCCTCATTTTTCACCAATGCCTTCAGTTCAGCTTCAACTTCTTCCTTCAGTAGCATTGATTCCTGCTCATATTGTACCTCTTGAAATTGTTGAATGTTGACCAATTCTTTATGGTATAGCGACTCTCTGTACTCCTTCCAACTTCTTTTGATGCTTTCTGAGTCCTTTAATATTTTTCCCATAGAATCCTTCAATGTTGCAACTCAAGGCTTGAATTTTTTCTTCAGTTCTTTCAGCTTGAGAAATGCAGAGCATGTTCTTCTCTTTTGTTTTTTCCATCTCCAGGTCTTTGCACATGTCATTATAATACTTTACTTTGTCTTCTCCAGCCATCCTTTGAAATCTTCTGTTCAACTCTTTTACTTCATCATTTCTTCCTTTTCCTTTAGCTACTCAACATTCAAGAACAAGTTTCAGAGTCTCTTCTGACATCCATTTTGGTCTTTTCTTTCTTTTCTGTCTTTTTAATGACCTCTTTCTTTCTTCATGTATGATGTCCTTGATGTCATTCCAGAACTCGTCTGGTCTTCAGTCATTAGTGTTCAATGTGTCAAATCTATTTTTGAGATGATCTTTAAATTCAGGTGGGATATACTCAAGGTCATAGTTTGGCTTTCAGGGACTTGTTCTGATTTTCTTCAGTTTGAATTCAAACTTGCATGTGAACAATTGATGGTCTGTTCTGCAGTCAGCCCCTGGCCTTGTTCTGACTGATGATATTGAGCTTTTCCATTGTCTATTCCCACAGATGTAGTCTAGTTGATTCTGTGTATTCTATCTGGAGAGGTCCACATGTATAGTTACCATTTTTGTTGGTGAAAAAAGGTATTTCTAATGAAGAAGTCATTGGTCTTGCAAAATTCTATCATGCAATCTGTGGCATCGTTTCTATCACCAAGGTCATATTTTCCAACTACTGACCCTTCTTCTTTGTTTCCAACTTTTACATTCCAATCTACAGTAATTATAAATGCATTCTAATTGCATGTTTGATCAATTTCAGACTGCAGAAGTTGGTAAAAATCTTCAGTTTTTTCCTATTTGGTCTTAGTGGTTGGTGCATAAATTTGAATAATAGTCGTATTAACTAGCCTTTCTTGTAGGTGTATGGATATTATTCTATCGCTGATAGCGTTGTACTTCAGGATAGATCTTGAAATATTCCTGTTAAGAATGAATGCCACGCCATTCCTCTTCAAGTTGTGACACCCAACATAATAGATTGTATGCTTGTCTGACTCAAAATGGTCAATACCAGTCCATTTCAGCTCATTAATGGCTAGGATATCAATGCCTACATGTTCCATTTAATTTTTGATGACTTCCAATTTTCCTAGATTCATACTTCATACATTACATGTTCTGATTATTAATGGATGTTTGAAGATTTTTCTTCTCATTTTGAGACCTGCCACATCAACAAATGAAAGTCCCAAAAGCTTGACTCCATTCACCTCATTAAGGTCGACTCCACTTTGAGGAGGCTGATCTTCCCCAGTTGTCTTTTGAGTGCCTTCCAACCTGACTGGCTCATCTTCTGGCACTATATCAAACAATGATCCACTGCTATTCATAAGGTTTTCAGTGGCCAAATCTTTTCAGAAGTAGACTGCCGGGTCCTTCTACCTAGTCTATCTTAGTCTGGAAGCTCAGCTGAAACCTGTCCACCAAAGGTGACCCTGCTGGTATTTGAATACCAGTGGCATAGCTTCCAGCTTCACAGCAGCAAACAAGCCCCCACAGTATGACAAACTGACAAACACGCAGAGTTGCAGGGGGTTAAAAGTAGAAAACAAACAAACAAAAAACATTTATTCTTTAGTCTTAATGCATCATGTCTAGCTTATAACAGAAAATTACTATTCATGTTAGTAGGCAAAAAACACAGTCTATACAGACAGGGCAAACATCAGAACAGGAGTGAGATGTGGTAGAGATATTGGAATGTCAGATCAGGAATTTTTTTTTAAATACTTTGATTAATATGCTAAAGGTTCTAATGGAAAAGCTAAGAACATGAAAAAAAATGAGTACTGTAACAAGAGAGATGAAAATTTAATAACAAATCAAAATCAAAACACAATAACAGAAATGGAAAATGTCTATGATGGACTCATCTGAAGACTGGACACAACTGAATAAGGAATCAGTGAGCTTGAAGATATTGCAATATAATTACCAAAACTAACATGGAATGAGAAAAAAAAAAGACTGAAAAAAGTGGAACAGAATATACAAGAACTGTGGGACAATTATAAAAGTTATAACATATACATAATGAGAATAACAAAAGAAGAAAGAAACAGAAGATGTTGAAGTCATAATGGCTGAGAATTTTCCAAAACTATTGACAGAACCAAACTCCAGATCCAGGAAGCTCAAAGAACAATATCAGGATAAATATCACAAAATTTAAACATAGGCATACCATATAAAAAGTGCAGAAAATCAAAGACAAAGAAAAAATCTCGAAAGAAGTGTTTCTTAGGATGGGTTCTCTAGAAAAACAAAACCAACAAAGTGTGTGTGTGTGTGTATATATATATA
>NW_004444242.1:447473-471850 GCF_000243295.1 Trichechus manatus latirostris
TGTATATATACATGTATATATATACACACACACACACACACACATACACTTTCATAGAGAGAGAGAGAGAGAGAGAGATATTTCAAGGAAATTGCTCTTGCAGTTGTAGACTGTGGTAAGTCCCAAGTCCATGAGTCAGGCATCAGGCTGGAGGCTTCTCCTTACTCACATAGCTGCAGGAGCTGAGGAATCCAAGATTGGCAGATAAGACAGCAGGCTGCTGGCTCAAGTCCCAAGAACTGGAGGTGAGATAATGATGAACTGGATGCAGGATCCAGAGCAAGCAAAAGCTGGTGAGTTTTGCCAGAATGTCCATAGATATTGGATGCAGGCAACACCCCCAAAGAAACTCCCCTTACAATTGATTGGCTTCTCATGGCACATCTCATCATGGAAGATATTACATTATGGAAGATCCGTTAGTCCAATATCTGCCAAATTACATCATTACATAATTGCCAAACCACTGAGAATCATGGCCCAACCAAGCTGTCATATAACCTTAATCATCACAAAGTGAGAAGAGAAAAAACAGAATAAAATACTTTATAAAGGAAGTAGGATAAAAATTGCATCAGACTTCTCTCCAAAAACCATGCAATCAATAAGAGAGTAGAGTGTAATATTGAATACGTTCAAGGAAATATCTCACTAACTTAGAATTCTCTATGCACTTCAAAAGTGAAAGAGAAATAAAGACTTTTTCAGATGAACAAAAAATTGAGGGAATTTATCTTCTCTAGACCTGCTTTGAAAGAAATGTTAAATGAACAAAGTGTTAAGAGAAAGAAAATTCTGTAAGTCAGAAAAAGAAAAGCAAATTAAACCCAAAGGAATCAAAAAAGATAAATAATAAAATTAGAGCAGAAATAAATTAAAATGAAAATAGGAAAACAATGGATAAAATCAATGAAACCAAAAGCTAGTTTGTTGAAAAATCAATAAAACTAATAAACTTCTAGCCAGATTAAAAAGAGAGAGAGAGAGAGACAAGGTAAAAATTACTAATATTAGAAGTGAAATATATTCCATCAAAACTGATCCCATTTACATAAAAGGATAATTAAACTATGAAAATTGTATGTTCACAAATTTGATCACTTAGATGAAACTCAATTCCTTGAAAGACACAATCTACCAAAACTCACTGAAGAAAAAATAGACAATCTGAATAAGCATATATCTACCTAAAAAACTAAATCAACTGTTAATATCCTTCCTAATAGAAAGCACTAGGCTCAGATTTCACTGATGAAATCTACCAAACATTTAAGAAAGAAGTTATACCAGTTTTCTACAATCTCTTCCAGAAAATAGAAGCAGAGGGAAATCTTCCAAAAATATTTTGTGGCAGCATTATCCTAATACCAGTATTAGATAAAGACATCACAAGAATGGAAGACTACAGACAAATATCTCTCATGAACATAGATGCAAAAATCCTCAACAAAATATTAGCAAATTAATTCAACAATGCATAAAAAAGAATTTTCATGAGGACTAAGTGGGATAAACTTTAGCTATGCAAGCCTGGTTCAGTGGCTGGTGCGTTAGAACTGCAGACCTTTTGGTTAGCAGCTGAGCACTTAACCACTAAGCCACCAGGGTTCCTTCAATTAATGTAATTCATCATATCAATAGGCTAAAGAAGAAAAAGAAATCATTTGATTATATCAATAGTTTCAGAAAAATCATTTGACAGAATATAATACCCTTTCATGATAATTCTCAGTGAACTACAAATAGAGAATATTCTCAACTTGATAAAGAATAGCTATAAAAATCTTACAGCTAATATCATACTTAATGGTGAGAAACTGGATGTTTTCCTCCTAAAGTTAAGTGACAAGACAACTCATCATTATTCTGGAAGTCCTAGTTAATGTAATAAGACAAGAAAAAAAATATACAGATTCAGAAGGAAGAAATAAAACTGTTTTTGTTCACAGCGCAGATAACATGAATGTCTATGTAGAAAATTCCAAACTAAAACTGTACCATTTACATTAGTACCAAAAAAAAAAAAGAGAAATACTTAGACATAAATCTAACAAAATATATTCAAGATCTATATGAGGAAAAATCACAAAACTGAGGAAATAAACAAGATCTAAATGAATGGAGAGATATTCTGTATTAACAGATTGTTGTTTTTGTTAGCTACTACGAAGTCAGCCCTTGACTCATGGTGACCCCATACCCTGTGGAACAAAATGCTACCTGTTTCTGCACCATCCCCATGATAAACTGCAGATCAGACCATTGTGATACGTAGGGTTTTCACTGGCTGATTTTGAGAAGTAATAATAGATCTTTCTTCCTAGTCCGTCTTAGTCTGGAAGCTCTGCTGAAACCTGTTCAGCCTCAAAGCAACAAGAAAGCCTCCACTGACGGATGGGTGATGGCTGCCTATGAGGTGCATTGGCCAGGAATCAAACCCAGGTCTCCTGCATGGAAGGCAAAAATTCTACCACTGAAACATGAATTCACTCTTATTCATGGATAGCAGGACTTAATGGTATTAAGCTCTCAATTCTTCCAAGTTGATCTATAGATCTGAACCTAATCAAAATTCCAGCAAGTTATTTTGTGGAGAACAACAAATTGATTCTAAAGTTTATAAGGAAAGGCAAATGACCCAGAATAGCCAATAAAACACTTGAGAAAAATAGAGTTGGAGGGCTGACACCACCCAACTTGAAGACTTACAAGAAAGCTACAGTGATAGAGTCAGTGTGGTATAGGCAAAGGAATAAATAGTTCAATAGAAGAGAATTGAGAGCTCAGAAATAGACCCATACAAATATATTTAACTGAACTTTGAAAAAAAAGAAAAGGCAATTCAATGGAGAAAGAATAGTCTTTGCAACAAATTTTGCTGGAAAAACTGGACATCCAAATATAAAACAAAAGCAACAATAACAAGGAATGTAGACACAGAGATTTCATCTTACATCACAAAAAAAGAAGGAAAAAAAAGCAAAATGGAATATAGACCTAAATGCAAGATGCAAAACTATACAACTTATACAAGATAACATAGAGAAAAAATCTAGGTGACCTTGGATTTGATGATGACTTCTCAGATATAAAACCGAAGTCACAGTCTATAAAAGGAAAAGTTAATAGGTTGAACTATATTAAAATTAAAAACTTGGGTTCTGCAAAAAACATTATTAAGAGAATGAAAAGACAAACCACAGACAAGAAAAACTATTTACAAAACATACATTTGATAAGGACTTATATCCGAGATATACAAATAATTCTTAAAGCTCAACACAAGAAAACAAACAATCCAATTACCAAGTAGACAAAAGATTTAAACAGACATCTCAACAAAGAAAAGATACAACTAAGCATATGAACAGATGCTCAACATTATACGTAATTAGGGGATTGCAAATTAAAACAACAATGAGATGTCACTAAACATCAATTAGAATGGCTAAAATTCAAAACACTAAATGCTGGAGAGAATGTGGGGCAACAAAAAATTGCATTTATTACTTGATTTTCTGCTTTGACTATTCATATGAGCGTTCTTATCTAGTTCCCAATCTCAGAGGGAAAGTTTCTAATATTTCATCATAAGTATATTGGTTCAACCATTTTAGGAGGTAGTGTATGCTCAAGAATTGATGGTACTGAAGAACGAAGTCCAAGCTGCACTGAAGGCATTGGCAAAAAATAAGGCTCCAGGAATTGAAGGAATACTAATTGAGATGTTTCAAACAATGGATGCAGCACCGAAAGTGCTCACTTGTCTATGACAAGAAATTTGGAAGACAGCTACCTGGCCAATTGACTGGAAGAGATCCATATTTTTGCTCATTCCGAAGAAAGGTGATCCAGCAGAATGCAGACATTATCAAACAATATCATTAATATCACATGCAAGTAAAACTTTACTGAAGATCATTCGAAAGCGGTTTCAGCAGTATATTGTCAGAGAACTGTCAGAAATTCAAGCTGGATTCAGAAGTGGATGTGGAATGAGGGATATCATTGCTGGTGTCAGATGGATCTTGGCTGAAAGCAGAGAATAACAGAAAGATGTTGACCTGTGTTTTATTGACTACGTAAAGGCATTAGACTGTGTGGATCATGACAAAATATGGACAATATTGTGAAGAACGGGAATTCCAGAACACTTAATTTTGCTCATGAGAAACCTGTACAAAGACCAAGAGACAGTCCGTTAAACAGAACAGGGAGATATTGTGTGGTTTAAAGTCAGGAAAAGAGTGCATCAGGGTTTTCTCGTTTCACCACACTTACTCAATATATATGCTGTGCAAATAATCCAAGAAGCCGTACTATATGAAGAAGAAGGGGACATCAGGATTGGAGGAAGACTCATTAACCACCTGTGATATGCAGATGATACAACTTTGCTTGCTGAAAGTGAAGAGGACTTGAAACACTTACTGACGAAGATCAAAGATTACAACCTTCAACTATGGATTACACCACAACATAAAGAAAACAAAAATTCTCACAGCTGGACCATTGAGAAACATCATGATAAACAGAGAAAAGATTGAAGTGCCAAGGATTTTATTTTACTTAGATCCACAATCAACACCCAGGGAACCAGTAGTTAAGAAATCAAAGGACACATTGCACAAATCTGCTGCAAAAGATCTCTTTAAAGTCTTAAAAAGCAAAGATGTCACTTTAAGGACTTAAAATGCACCTAACCCAAGCCTTGGTGTTTTTAATTGCTTCATATGCATGTGAAAGCTGGACAATGAATAAGGAAGCTAGAAGAATTCATGGCTTTGAATTATGGTATTGGTGAAGAACATAGAATATACCACGGACTGCTAGAAGAATGAACAAATCTGTCTTGGAAAAAGTACAGCCAGAATGCTCCTTAGAAGCAAGGATGGGAGACTTCATCTCCCATATTTTGGACTTATTATCAGGAGGGACCAGTCTCTGGAGAAGGATATCATGCTTGGTAAACTAGAAGATCACCAGAAAAGAAGACCCTCAATGAGATGGATTGCCACAGTGGCTGCAACCATGGGCTGAAGCATAACAACGATTATGAGGATGACCCAGGACTGGGCAGTGTTAGGTTCTGCTGTACATAGGGTCACTATGAGTCGGAACCTACTTGAAGGCACCTAACAACAACATAATATGTGCTATAGATTTTTAGTAGATAGTCTCTATTATATTAAAGAAGAGCCCTTTTATTCCTGGTTTTCTAAGAGATTTTATCATGAGTTACTTGAATTTTATCAAACCCAGTTTTCTGCGTGTGCTGACGTGCTTTTTCTCCTTTATCTTGTTAATATACAGAATTGCATCAACTGATTCTCAAATATTAGAACATTATATTCCTAGAATAAAACAACTTGATCATGATTTTTTTAAATATATTTGCTTAATGTTTGCATTTTTTAAAAAAATGATTTTTTTTTTTTAATCTTCATGCTGGTCTCACAAAACAAGTTTAAAATGTTCTCTCTTTTTCCATGCTTTGAAAATGTATTTAAGATTGAAATTATTTCTTCCTTAAATAGTTGCTAGAACTTACTGATTAAGTTATCTGGGCCCGAAGTAGTTTTGTGTGAAGTTCTGAAATTATTGATTCTATGTCTTTAATGGTTTTTATATTTTTATATTTTATATTTGGTTTTTATATTTTTCTCATGTCAGTTTTGGCAAGTTGTAGTTTTCTAGAATTCATCCTTTTGATCTTTATTTCAAAAATTTTAATAATAGTTTTTAATTTAATGATTTTAATAATTCATTTTTTTTTAAATAATGTATTTTAATATGTTTTATTATAATAATTTTTAATAAAATGTTTTAATGTCTAGAGGGTCTGTCATGGTGCAAACTTACTCATCCCTAATATTTTTTTGAGCCATCTCACTAGTTGTTACAAATTATCTTACTCTTTTCAAAAAAGCACCATTTTGCTGAACTAATACTTCTTGTTTCATTAATTATTCATTTTTACTCTTAAATCTTTTTGTATCTTTTACTTTATTTGGTTTTAGTTTGATGTTCAGTTTCTAAGTATATGAGATTAATGCTTAGTGGATTGATATTCAGTTCTTCTTTTCTAATATATGCTTTTGGAAACTAAAACTATTTCTCAAAGCTAAGCTTTAGCTGCATCTCACATTTTTTGATAAGTTTTATTTTCAATATAATTTGCCTCAGAACATTTTCGAATGTGCTTTTTAATTTCTTATTTGAATCAGGGATGATTTGAAAGTGTGTATCTCAACAGCCAAACTGTTTTCTGTTTAGTTGCATTTTGTTCAGAGAACACTCTGTATGACTGAAACTCTTTGAAATTGTTGTTGTTGTTAGGTGCTGTCAAGTCGATTCTGACTTATAGGAACCCTATGTACAACAGAGCAAAACACTACCCATTGTTGCAGCCACTTCGTCAATCCATCGCATGGAGGATCTTTCTCTCTTTCACCGACCCTCTGCCAAGTCTAATGTCCTTCTCCAGGGACTAGTTCCTCCAGATAACATGTACAAAGATGAAATCTCACCATCCTCATTTCTAAGGAGCATTCTGGCTGTACTTCTCCCAAGACAGATTTGTGCTTTCTTCCTGCAGTCCATAGCGTATTCAATATTCTTTGCCAAAACCATAATGCAAAGGCATCTGTTCTTCTTCAGCCTTCCTTATCATTGTCCATCTTTCACATGCATACGAGGTGATAGAAAATACTATGACTTCAGTCAGGCACAGCTTAGTCCTCCAAGTGACATCCTTGCTTTTCAACAGGACTAACAAATTTTGTCTGATTGACATATAAAGCAATGCACGCCCAAACTACAGAATATGCAATTTTCAAAGTCATATAGAACTTTTACTAATATTAACCATATAGTGGCTTATAAACATGTCATAACAATTTCAAAACTGACCGTTCTGAAACCTTTCCAGGCTCACTTTCCTGCTTTGAGATTCAAAAGATTAACTTTATAGATTTCATCAAACAGGATTTCATTTTGATTTGGCCAACATAATGCACTGACAGAATATGGCAGTGGAGAGGGTTCAGTCAATTACTGCTCTTTTTCTGCTGGACTGTAGGGTGACAATAGATAAAATAATATGATTCTTATTATTTGTTTATTTATTTATTTGCTTTCCTGTATGCATGGAGGTTTATTTCTTTTTCACTTTGTCATGAGCGTATAGTTTTTCAGAATCCCAGCTTTATGCAGCATCTCCTATGGAAATCTGTACCTTGGGAAGGCTTTTGGTTTTATCTTTATTTTTCTCATTTATATGTTAAAAAGGGAAGCTGAAAGAAGTCATTAGTAGGAGACACCCTTAAAATGAAAAATGGCTTCTATGCTTTTGTAACTGAAAGAAATTTCATTTTCAATGTATATCAGATTTCTTACTTTGTTTTTTTTTTTTTGCCAGCTCAGTAAATCATCTTTTTTATTTTTATAAAAATCCTCATTTGATTCCAGTGGGAGCACTTTCATAATATGTATCCTTCCATCAACTGATTTAATGCAGCTACTGTGATACATTTTGTGTATATTGAGAGGTTGGCTGGTCAACTCTCACTTGTCCTGACCTACTTCTACTGAGGAACACTCAGCATGGAGGTGACATAACTTGAATATAGAGCTTGAGAATCAGTAAATGTAGGTGTATTACATAATAACACGTGAATTCCAACTTTGTTGAGTTCCCTGGTCCACCACTCTCAATACTCTGTACTTGAAGAGAACATTTAGGAATCATTTGACCCAAGTGTGACAGCAGTGGTTGTAGCAGAAGCAGCTTGCTGTCCATAAAAAGCCACCCCTCCCTCACAATCCATTGTATGAAATAGTCACTGAGAGGCAGCTCACATGCAGGGATTACACTTTCCAGGCAGTCTTCCTCTTGTTGTGGCTTTGTTACTTCTTATCACAGATTTATAAGGAGCTAATATGCCTTTGTACTATTATTCTTTCTTTCTACTAGCTGGATGCAAATGCTTTTGAAGTCTTAGAGATGGTGAAGCCATGTGATGGACGGTTTCTCTACCTCTGAGAGAAAGTCACCTATAAAAAGTTGACTATCAAAAGGTGACAACAAATAGACAGTTATTTCTTCCTTAATAACTTACATCAAATGTCATAGGAGGATTTCCTTACCTTTAGTCATAGAACACAAGTTGTCTAACAATGTTTAACAGGTGTTCCCTCGACAAAACTTTGAAAACTTCAACACAGCATGCATATTTCCAATTAAGGACACTTAAGAGTCTTAATGTGAAGAAACATGTTTAACTTTGTGAGCCTGAGTTTCACTCTGTGGTACATAGGGTCGCTATGAGTCGGAAATGACTTGATGGCACCTAACAACAACAATTCCATGACTAGATGAAATGACAACAAGGAAATCCCTAGAACAATGCTTATCAATAGTTTTTCTACCTATTCCATTTCTTCTTCCTTTCCAGCAGAACTTGAGGTGCTGACTGGGAACTATCATTTTACATTCTGAATTTTCCTTACTGTATTTTGAAAAATTTTCTCCCATATTTGAAAACTTTCAGTGTTGGGTTTGTCTTCTAATCTTTCCTGCCCTTTCCATACAATAGGTAATAAAGTTCTCAATGTTTCTATATAGAATAGATGGAATAATGTTAACACGTTCCCACATAATAATGTTAAAGGGGAAATAATAATAATATTAATAATTTATTTTCCAGTTGTTGTTAACTCCAACTTAATGGCAAGCCCATGTGTGTCAGAGTAGAACTGTGCTCCTTAGGGTTTTCGACAGCTGATTTTTTGGATGTACATCACCAGGATTTTCTTTTGAAGCACCTCCGGGTTAACCCAAACTCTAACCATTCGGATAGCAGTCAAGCGAGTTCACCATTTGTGCCACCCAGGGACTCCATATTCTACTATCTACAAAGAACGTTCCACATATTGTTCAGCTTTGTATAATTATCTCATTTAATTTTAATAGGGTTGAGAATTGAGATCTAAACAGTTTGCAGTAAAAATTTCTTGAGTTAAAATGCACAATGTGATGATTAACAATGTAAAATACACAATGCTTACTCAGAAATCAAATATGCATGAAATGGAAGAAAAAACAAATAAAACTATTATGTTAGATGATTTTATTGCTACTTATTATGAAACCAATTTGACTAGCTACTTCAATGCACATTAAGATTTTTTGATGTAGCGTTGGTTAAAAATCATATGTATTGGAAGAAATATTGAACTGTTTAGAAAATAGTTTTCCAGATAAACACATTTTGAGAACTCTAGAGAGCTTTTTCAGTGGCAAGACGCAAATCGTGGTGGTTGATAAAATAACTACTAAATGTCAGTTTTCCAATTATGATTTTATTGTTAAATAAAAACTTGGATGTCCTGAGGTTTTTTATTTTTATTTTTTTGTTACTTTGTTTTTTTAAGCAAGACTGTAAACACTAGAAATAAGGAATCAGGGACTGAAAATTCCCCCAGGGATGGAAATGAGGGTACTGAGAGATAGATTATTGTCCTCATAGTCAAGGCTCTGGTCTAATGGTCTACCATACTGAGACATTTTGACTCAAAACAAAATGGTTACTATGATAATAGTAAGCTAAACAATGAAGCCTAATGAGTCTCTATTTTAAGTCTAAAGCACAATGACAAGTACAGATTTCTATATAGAGACTAAGTAGCAGGAGAAGTGGTACAAAAGTTGAACTGATATTTGTTTATTTAAAAACTAAAACTGCTAAAGAGTTAATGACTTTCCAAAGGGAGAAAACAAGAAATATGCATGGAGTCTGTGGTGACATGAGTTCCTTTGTGTGGCTTTTTGCCTTGGTTATTTGGAAAAATATCTTGAGAGGTTTATTTTTTACCCCCTAAACCTTGAGGAGTTACCTTTGCCCTAGTTTTCTATCCCAGAGGGTTTGTTACTTTTGTCCAGGTTAACTGACATTATCTGGGTAAGCTGTAAGCAGTTTGTGGTTTGATACTTTTTGTCTAGCCCTAGGCTACAGCTTGCCTTATGATTAGTGTGCACCTTGCAGGGATTGGTCAGTATACTATGCAAATAGACTATAGATTATGCAAATGAAGTGACTATAGCCTACTATGCAAATAAAGTGTTTGTGGCTTACTGAGAGAAGACTGGTCAGTTCATGGCTCTCGTGGGAAGATTATGCCTTTATATTGAGGAAGAGTTTGCTTATATATGCAGCCAACCCCACAGAGGTTGACAGACAGATGCAGAAGGAAGAAAGAAGAGAGAAGAAGCAGAGAGACAGAAGACAAGAAACTTCCTAAAATAGCGGTAACGCAGGTTGAGAACTGTAACACTGAACACACCTACAGTCCCAGAAGGGGCTCTGTGGCCGAGTTGGTGGTGACAGCAGAAAACTGCTGCTGGGAATGCAGCTAAGAGAGCCGAACAAAACTGCTACACTGGCTATAAGCTACAACAGTTATCAGTGGAGAAGCTGATGACAGGGAGGCCGATGGCAGAGAGGCCTGTCCTATTGGGGCTGAGAGGAGGCCTGTCATGAAGGAACTAAGAAGAAACTTGTCCTCATTAGGCTGAGAGAAGGCCTGTCCTAAGGGAGCTGAGAGGAAGCCTGTCCTAAGGAGGCTAAGAAGAGAACTGTTCTCACGGAGTTGAGAAGAAGCCTGTTCTGAGGAGGCTGAGAGGAGCTTGTCCTGAGGGGGCCGAGAGAAGCCTGTCCTCAGGGGCTGAGAGGAAGCTTGTCCTCTGGGGACTGAGAGGAGGCCTGCATGGCTGAGAGGGGAATGCGTGGCAGAGCGGACTGCCTGCTTGCTTACACGGCCGAGGAGTTGAGAGAGCAGTCCTGCACTGAAGAAGGGAGGGATGTGTTCTCCACTTTGGCGGAGGCTTCCAGGCTTTGTCTCCATGCTTCCTCATTCTGGTCTTGAGATGTAGTTTGCTGATCCTGATCCTGAGTTGTACCCTGTTACTTCCTTAATAAATCCTTTAACTGTAAGTATGGTCTGTGACTTCTGTTTGGCCATTGCAAGGAATTATCGAATTCAGCAGAGAAGTAAGAGAGTCCCATGAAGAGGATGACTGGCGTCAGAATTGGTACAAAGGCTGGAGAGTGGAGGTATGTCTGACCTCCACCTTACAGGGACCAGCTTTGTACTCATGATGATCCTGCTCATTATCCCCCCTGAAGTTACACAGGTTCTGATGCTACTACTACTACCCTTTTCCAGGGTCCGAACAAATACCATCATTCTAGCTGCTAGACCTGAACAAACTTCTTCGATTTAGTAGGGGAGATCTCTGAGCTCAGAATATTTTAGATGCTTCCATCTAAACCCCTTTATGAAACTGATGCTTCTCCATCCATCAGGGACCAACTTCCTGAACCAATCAAGTTGGGTGTGGATCCCTGTGCAGGAGAGAGAGAGACAATGCATGTATGTACATGCAGGAATTAACATGTGACTAATACATTGCTGGAATTCTGAATTCCTAAGTTTTTCACCAAAAAAAAAAATTAGAAGTTAGATTTTTCATTTTTGTATCATTTCATACTTATGTATGTGATCTCTCTCACACACACACACACATACACACACACAGTTTTCATCCACCTCTCCTATCTTCAAAACCAGATCATTGTCCTCCACACAGCATTTAAAACAAGACAAAGGGAAAGGTGATGCCAGAAGAGGCATCCATTCTGACACATTTCACTGTTTTTTATATTGTCTCAAGTGACCTAGAAGTCGGTATATGATGAAGGCTTTTATATGCTTTTATATGCTTTTGGAGTAACTTGTAAATGTCTTGGCAAAAAAGATGCCATTCCATGCTTTATTCTTGTGGTGGAATGAAAGATTAAGGATTGTTTGAAAGCACTGGCTCTTTAACACACTCAAAGAGAATTTGACAGGGATCTTTTTTTGATTGTTGGTTTAGGTAAACAGAAAAAAAAATGATAAAAAGTCATCAAAAAGTGTAATATTTTATTGTCCATATTGTCCTTCATATGTATAAATGCTATTTCTAGAAACTCAGAAATAAAATTATTTCAGATGTGTTAGAATTGCTGTTGCTATTCTGAGCTGGACAGCATCTTAAAGGACCAAGACTTGGCTCAACCTTCACAGCACCCCTTTCCCGGGTGCTGAGTTTTCTCATTGTAACTAAATGAGATGGGCTAGATGACCAGCTCCTCTGAGTTCATCTGGTCCCTGCTCCCTCACTGCATGACACTTTCCCATTTATACTTTCTGTTGCAAAGAGTTTCTAGAATTTGCTAGGCTCTTCCCTGTTTCAGGGCCTTGTATATGTTCTTAACTTTGCTTAGAACACTTCTCCCTGCTATTGCCTATATCAGTACCTCAATTTTTTCTTGGCATTATCTCAAAGTGCAAGTATGTGCTTAACATATTTATTACATGTTTCTCCTGTTAGACTGTGAGCTTCATGAAATCAAGGAGATGTCTATCTCCTTCCTCCAGATATCTGCTGCTTCTGGTTCAATATATGACAGGTTTCTCAATGTTTATAGAATGATAAGTGATTGATAATAGGGAAATGCAAACAGAAATTCCTTATAGAGATGGTGACCTTTGATTATCAAAGTCACCTGGGAAGATTCTTTTATTTATTTTATTTTATTATGCTTTTTATTGTGCTTTAAGTAAACGTTTACAGCTCAAGTTAGTGTCTCATACAAAAATTTATACACACATTTTTATGTGACTCTAGTTACTCTCTCTATAATGTGACAGCACACTCCTCCTTTCCACCCCGGATTTCCCGTGTCCGTTCAGCCAGCTCCTGTACCTTTCTGCCTTCTAATCTCACCTCTGGACTGAAGCTGCCCATTTACTGTTATATCTATTTGAGCTAAGAGGCATACTCCTGACTAGTATCACTTTATGTCCCACAGTCCTGTCCAACCCCTATCTGAAGAGTTTGCCTCGGAAATTATTTTAGTTCTGGGCTGATAGAGAATCCAGGGGGCCATGCTTTCTGGGGTTCCTCCAGTATCAGTCAGACCATTAAGTCTGGCCTTTTTACTAGAATTAGAGTTCTGCACCCCACTTTTCTCCTGCTCCATCAGGGACTCTCTGTTGTGGTTGTGTTCCCTGTTAGGTCGGTCATTGGTAGTAGGTGGGCATCGTCTAATTCTGGTCTTGGGCTGATGGAGTTTATGGTTTACGTGGAGCTTTCTGTCTCTTGGGCGAATATTTTCCTTGTGTCTTTGATGTTCTTCATTCTCCTTTGCTCCAGGTGGGTTGGGAACAATTGACGCATCTTAGATAGCTGCTGAGTAGCTTTTAAAACCCCAGACACCACTCACCAAAGTGGAATGCAGAACATTTTCTTAATAAATTTTGTTATGCCAATTGACCTAGATGTCTCCTGATATCACAGTCCCCAGACCCCTGCCCCTGCCACTCTGTCCCTCAAAGTATTTGGTTGTATTCAGGAAACTTCTTAGTTTTTGTTTTAATCCAGTTATGCTGACTTCCCCTATAGTGTGTGTTGTCCTTTCCTTCACCTAAGATAATTCTTATCTACTATCTAGTTAGTGAATACCTCCCTCCCTCCCCCCCCATAACCATCAAATAATGTTTTCTTCTGTGTTTAAACCTTTGAGTTCTTATAATAGGTGGAGTCATATAATATTTTTCCTTTTGCTACTGACTAATTTAACTCAGCATAACGCCTTCTAGATTCATCCATGTTATGAGATGTTTCACGGCTTCATCTTTGTTCTTTATCATTGCGTAGTGTTTCATTGTGTGTACGTACCATAATTTGTTTATCCATTTGTCCGTTGATGGGCGCCTAGGTTGTTTCCATCTTTTTGCTACTGTAAACAGTGCTGCAATGAACGTGGGTGTGCACATATCTATTCGTGTGACAGCTCTTATTTATCTAGGATATACTGGGGAGATTCTTAAGAATATGAAATTCTTCCCAGGCCATATCCCCAGACATACTGAATCAGAATCTGCATCTTAACAAGATTCCTAGGAGACTCCTATGCACATTAATGTTTGAGAACTACTGGTCTAGGGTGTTTACTAAATGATCTCCGGTTTTTTAATGCTCAGTCCAATCAAGAATGTGGCAAACCCAGACTTCTGGCAACATGGCTCTCTAGGCAGAAACACCACACCATCCCTCCACAGCAAAGATCCAAAACACTAAGCCAAACAGAGAAAACAGCAATCCTGAAACCCTAAACATCAAATGAAGAGATAAAGAACTCAGCCAAGCACCAAATGGAGTGAGAAACTGACAGAGAACAGAGAGCAAGGAGATATATATGGAACTTCAGGGAGCTTCCATCGGGAGACAGGACAACCAGTAACTGGTGAAATACACTTTCCCACTCCCCACTCTTCTTCACGCCCACTTGTCCTCCCCTGCTTCCCTTGTCCACAGTCTCTTGGCCGGCAAGCACCGGCTGCTTCGATTCCACCTGCCCACACTAGCCGACTCCCTGAGTGCCATTTGTTGGCTGCTGATGTTGCTTTTTTCAGCTTCTTTTGATTTCTTCCTTAACTCTTACCACCTCCCCCTTCTCTCACTCAAATACCTGGCTCCGTGCGCCATCTTTGCTTCTTCCTAAGGGGCTGCAGAGCTCCATTCGAGTGTGCAACTGCTTCCCAGTGTGTGCTGCCATGCCGGTGGAATCCTGGGGCTTTTTTTTTATTTGTTTGTTTTGAATTGTTTGTTTGTTTTCTTTTTCTTTTCTAGAGTTGGGAGTCTTTTCTAGCTAGGCAGTGTTGCATGGCTTGTGACCTATCCCTCAGCTCGCGCAGATGTGCGGAGGGATCTCTGAGGGCATTTCTTTTTTTGGGTTTTGAGTTCTGTTTTTTTTGGGGGGAGGTTCTTGTTGTTGCTGTTTAATTTGTTTTGTTTTCTTTTTCCTCATTTTCCCTTTTTGTCTTTCTTCCTCACTCAGTTTCTCGTCTCTCTATACCTTCCTTCTCTTCCTGCCCCATGAATACCAGGCTCTGAGTGACACCTTCTAGCCAGGCTGTACTTCAACACTTGGGAACAACTTTCCCAGACCTTGTAGCTGCACTGGTGGGATCCTTGGGAGCTTTGCTGTTCTTTTTTCTTTCTAACTTTTATTTATTCATTCTTTTCTTTTTTTTTCTTCTTCCCCTTTTTGTTTTTCTCCATTTCATAGTCTCTCATCTCTCCACTCCAATGGTGAGCTCCTCTAGAACTCTTTTTTGTTTGTATGTTTTTGGCTCCTGTTCCTTTCTCCTCTCTCCTATACCCATCTTAGCTCCACACATCAAAATTTCCTCCCTCCATCTTACCTACCTGCACTGTCCACTTAACATCACACAACCAAGGCCTACCTGAACCTGCCCTGAATTGATTACCGACCCACTCTGGTGGCTGTAGTAAGTGCCACAAACAATCCATCCCAGCAACTCCTCTTCAGCTAAACCAGCCCTACTGTACCGTATCTGAGTGACTGACCCTGCCAATTGGAGAAGGAGGTGAAAAGTATCATGCCCACAGATGAGCAAATAACGAAGAACACACAGCCCGCCTGCTCAGACATAACCAAATGGAAAAAAAAAGGACAAAGCAAACAAATCTATAATCAATAAATGAAAAAAATAACTACTGAATGCCCCAAAGACAGTAGACAATATCAAAACATTTACAAAAATAGGACAGGATTGTTCCAGTAGGCATCCAAAATACAACACCACATGACTTTTCAGTAGAAGAAAAGGCACTAGAACTACTTGATACAGAATTCAAATCTCTAATACTCAGAATTATCCAAGAGTTGTTTCAAAGAGCAGACGAAAATGAGGAAAAAATAAATAAATTCATGGAAAAAGCAGACAAATTCATGGAAAATACAGACAAAAAAATTGAAGAATTCAGGAAAATAATACAGGAACAAAATGCCAAAATAAATTCACAGCTAGAAATTATACAAACACAACAATTAGAAATCCAAAAGATAAACAACAAGATTTCAGAAATGGAGAGTGTCATAGAAGGACTGAGGAGCACACTTGAAATGGTAGAAGACAGAATCAGCAGAATTGAAGACAAACACTTGGACACAACGCTGAGAAAAATTCATAAAAAAGAACAAAGAAAAATGAAGAGACCCTGAGAATTATGTGGGATGCAATCAAAAGCAAAAATTTGTGAGTGATTGGAGTTCCAGTACAGGGGGAGAAAACAGAAAACACAGAGAAGATCATTGAAGAACTGCTGACAGAAAACTTCCCCAATATCATGAAAGATGAAAAGTTGGCCATCCAAGAAGATCAACAAACCCCCTATAGGATAGACCCCAAAAGAAAATCACCAAGGCATATCATAATCACACTCACCCAAACCAAAGACAAACAAAGACTCCTGAGAGCAGCTCGAGAAACAGTAAGACTGAACTCAGATTATTCGGCAGAAACCATGCAGGCAAGAAGGCAATGGGATGACATATATAAAACCTTGAAAGAAAAAAATTGCCAGCCAAGAATAATATATCCTGCAAAACTCTTGCTCAAATATGATGGTGAAATTAGCACATTTCCACATAAACAGAAATTAAGAGAATATGTAAAAACCAAACCAAATTTACAAGAATTATTAAAGGGAGTCCTTCGATCTGAGAAAAAACAACTTCAGCTCATAGGCTGAATCTAGTATGCAGGGTTGTACCAGCCAAATACCAATCTAGGAAATGAAATCTCAAGGACTATCCAAAACCAAAAGCAATACAACAGGGAATCAAAGCAGTTAATCTGTAAATGACAATAACATCGGAACAATAGAGGGAATAAACGGTGTAGGTATAGAACCTTCTAACAGAGAGGAAGGCAATGCTATACCAAGTAATAATAGACTGCTTCAACAATCTTTGTTGGTTACGAGGGATGGGATGAGTGGAGGGGAAATACTGTACTAAATAGGCAATAGATAAGTGGTATCTTTGGTAAAGGGTGAGACAGTACACAATACAGGGGAAACCAGCACAACCTGTACAAGGAAAGGTCATGGAAACTCCACAGACACATCCAAAATCCCTGAGGGACTGAATTGCTGGGCACAGGGCTGTGGCGACCACGGTCTTGGGGAACATCTAGCTCAATTGGCATAACACAGTTTATAAAGACAATGTTCAACATTCTACCTTGGTGAGTAGCGTCTGGGGTCTTAAAAGCCTGTGAACAGCCATATAAGATACTCCACTGGTCTCAACCCTTCAGGAGCAAGGCAGAATGAAGAGAAAAGGATATAAGGAAAAGATTAGTCCGAAGGACTAATGGACCACAGCTACCAAGGCCTCCACCAGACTGAGTCTACTACAGCTAGATGGTGCCTGGCTACCACCACTGACTTCTCTGACTGGGATCACAACAGAGGGTTCTGGACAGAGCTGGAGAAGGATGTAGAACAAAATTCTAACACCCAGAAAAAGATCAGAATTACTGGACTGAAAGGGACTGGAGAAACCCGGAGAGTAAGGCCCCCAGATACCCTTTTAGCTCAGTGGTGAAGTCACTTCCGAGGTTCACCGTTCAGCTGGGGACTGGACAGTCCCATAAAACAAAACCAGACTAATGAGGTACAGCAGTCCAGGGACAAAGACTAGAAGGCAGAATGGGACAGGAAAGCTGGTGATAGGGAACCCAAGGTTGAGTAAGGACAGTGTTGACATGTAGTGGGGTTGTTAAACATTGTCAATGGGCAACATGTGTACTAACTGTTTAATGAGAAACTATTTTGTTCTATAAACCTTCATCTAAAGTGAGAATAGCAGCACAACTGGAAGAACATAATCGACGTCACCGAACTGTGCATGTAGAAATTTTTGAAATGGTGTATCTTTGGCTATGTATATTTTCACCAAAAAAAAGGTTGAGAAGGGAGATTGTTGACATGTCGTGGGGTTGTTAACCAATGTCATAAAACAATATGCGTACTGACTGTTTAACAAGAAACTATTTGTTCTGTAAACCTTCACCTAAAGTACAATTAAAAAAGAAAAAAGAAAAAAAAACTGGCAAACCCAGTAGAAGTAAAAACAAAAATCATAGTCCAGGATGAACGGATATTTCAATGTGCATTTATTCATGTAACACAACTTTCATAATAAAACCTACTCTCTCTTAGATACTTTGCTAGGCTCAGAAGACACAAAAAGAAAACTCAAGTATATTTCCTCTTCTTAAGAGGATTTTTGTCTAGAAATGGGAGATAGGCTCACAATTGAAAGTTTCAAAGTATTAGAGGAACCATGATGGAGGTCACATAGGTATGAAAGCTGGACTGAAAAGCAAAGGAAGACACTGCTACTTGGAACATCATGAAAGCCTTTAGGGAAAGGCCTGGTGTCAAATCTTATCCCATGTGTAGGTGTTCATGAGTCATCACAGTGTGCTATGAAGATTTTGTGGAGGGCCACATAACCAGCCTGGTGCCCCTCAGCTGTGTTTTCAAAGATAAGTAGATATTATGAGGAGGGAAGGAGGAAGCCAGGATATTCCAGGAAGAGGTTCCAATACATCTGAAAGTTTAGAGACTAGGAAACTTTATTTGGTTAAGGAAAACAAGCACCTCCTAATATCTCATATGTAAGGAATAAAGCAAGGGAGGCAGATATGAGTCTACAAAGTAGGAAGGAGCCAGAACATACAGGGTCTTAGATTACAGGCAAGAGAGCTTGGATTTTACCATCTGCTCTTGCAAAACCTCTAAATGATTTTAAATAGGAGAGTGACATGGTCATATATGCATTTTCAGCCTTGTGCTAAAGAATTGGAGAGTAGCAAGACAGATGTTGAGAACAGATGGAAGGTGACCTCAATTGTCCAGGTAGGAAATGATGAGAATTGAATCATGGAGACTAGTATAAGAAAGGAATGTATATTACTCAGAAAAGAACTCTCAAAGTCTTTATTTGCTATTGTTTTTAGCTGCCATCTAGTCGCCTCTGACTTATAGCAACCATATGTATAATAGAACAAAATGTTGCCCAGTTCTGTTCCATCTTTAAGACTGTTGGTATATTTGAGTCCATTGTTGCAGCTCTTATGGTAGTGCTTTCCAATCTAGAGGGCTTATGTTCCAGCAGTATATCTGATAATATTTTGCTATGATCCATAAAGTTTTCACTGGCTAATTTTCTGAAGTAGGTCACCAGGCCTTTCTTCCTTGTCTTATTTTGGAATCTCCACTGAGACCTGTCATCTAGGGGTGGCCCTGCGAGTATTTTAAATACTGGAAGCATAGCTCCAAGCATCATAGCATCACACAAGCCATCAGCGTATGTCTGATATATGTCTGATATAATTCTCATAAGCTTGGTTGCTATGTTTCCCAACTCACAGAATAAATTTTTAGAAGCGTAAGTTAAAATGGTGAAGATTGAAGATGATTTTGGGGTAAACATGAATGCTTATTGGTAATCCAGATAAAAGCAAGAAAGGAAAACTAAGAAGAAAGCCTAAGAGGTAGGGGAGAGGGTGCAGGGAGAGAGGAAGACAGAGAGAGAGAGACCACAAACCCAGGGATTCCAGAAACACATCAGTATTGTACTATTTAGTTGAGGCAAACATCCTGAATGTTTGTCAGTATATTAATGTACACAGCACAGAAAATAATAACAGATATTCATTAGTACAATGAACTCTTCCATGAAAAGAGTAAAACATGTCCATGAAGACAGGGCAATGTCTTATATTATTTATTGTAGACACATTTCCATTCAAAGTAATTTAAACAGAAGTTCGTTTGGTACTGGTAAGTGTAAATGCAAAGCCATACAGCTTGGCAGACCATTGACCCTGGGCTTCTTCACTTTCCGTCAATGCTGAGTCTGCAATAAAACACTCAATGTGAGGCTGGATGACCCAGGGAACTTTGCCCACTCTACTGTCCTTCGAGCAGAGGTGAGAGTGAAGCAGGTGCAAATGAGATGCTACAGCAGAAACAAGGTCCCTGCAAGTGACCTGATGTGATTTACTGTTTACAGTAATCATGAATGGCAGTGTGAACAACGGCAAAGGGGATTGCTGCAAATACTGTGTCTCAGATAAAAGGAAATGGTCAAATTACAGCTTTTTCGATATTAAAGTCAGGAATACAGATCAGTTGTACAGTTTTGTTTTGTTTTGCTTTCCTATAAAACTCAGGGATATTACTGCTGAACTAATTCTCTAAATCAGTATATCTGTCCAGCTTTGAGAAGTTGAGGTGCTTTGGTGAAACACATTGGGGAAGTGGGACATACTGAGAAAATAAGACCAGAACACTACAAAAACATTTAAAATGAATTTTTAAAGATTTAAAATGATTAGGAATTCTGATGTTACTGGGAATGTACCTCTTCTCAAATCACTATAAATATTAGGAGGTAGACATAAATTTCAAACTCAAGGGGCTTTTGGAGAGGTAAATTTCCATGAGACAAAATCTTGTAAAAATGCAGATGGTTGACTAGGAAAATTCCAGAATTGCAATAATAGTAATACAAGTAAGAATATTTACAATGTACCAGGCACTGTTTTAACATGCAGTAGCTAATTTGATCTTCCCATATAAGAGAAATATCATTAAGACCCCCATTTTACAGACGAGAAAATTACTGGGCTGAAGATTAAGTAATTTACCTGAGTTCTGTTCTAGGGTAAAATTGTCACAAAGTTTAGTAAAGCAAAAAGAAAGGTTTAATTTGATGTTCAAAGAGGCAAAAGTAGGAAATGGACAAGCACGCTGCCACAGCCATGTCTGTCTGAGTCCAAGGAATATTACAGAATAGACAAAAGTGGGAAAAAGGGCAAGCATGCTACCAGAGCCATGTCTGTCCAACTCCTAGGAACCTTACAGAAACATCAGTATATATTAACACTATAAAATGGGCAAAACCATTGAAAACGTCACCTTTTCACAGATTGGCTAGAAACTGCTAGATCTCTGTGATTCTACATTTTGAATTGTTTTTCTTAATAGTCATTGGTTCAGGTCTCAGTAATGACAGGAGGGTCTTCATGGTCCAATGAATCATACTAGTATTCATTAAATGTTAATAGAAAAACATAAGAGCAGAAAGTCTTTTGTGCTCTGTTTGATTTGTTTATGTGAAAGTTTCCCTGAAAGATGTTTTCCAAGATTGTCCCAGCTATTGTCTTTATATCTCAGGGCCCACTAGATGTGTCCTTATGAGTCCTTGTGAGTCCAGCTCCAGCTGGTCACATTCTCTTTACTCAAGGACAGGGAATAATGGCTCCAATATTATCTCCTAAATCAGTTCCTGCAGCTAGTCAATGGCAGAGCTGAGAGCCTGACTCCAGAGCCCCTGTTCTGAAAAGCAAACTGGATTATACAGTCATATCTCCTTTTATCGTGTTTCACGTTTTTGTGCTTTGCAGATATTGCATTTTTTTTACAGATTGAAGTTAGCGGCAACCCTGCATCAAACAAGTCTATCGGCACCATTTTTCCAACAACCAGCATGTGCCCACTTCGTGTCTCTGTGTCACATTTTGGAAATTCTTGAAATATTTCAAAGTTTTCCTTATTATTATATATATTGTGGTGATTTGTGATCAGTGATCTTTGATATTACTATTGTAATTATTTTGGGTACCACCAACCATAAGTTATAAGATGGCAAACTCAGTAAGTGCTGTGTGTGTGCTGATTGCTCCACTGAACTGGCCGTTCCTCCATCTGTCTCCCTCTATTTGGGCCTACCTATTCCCTGAGACATGACAATATTGAAATTAGGCCAATTAATAACACTACAGTGGCCTATAAGTGTTCAAGGGAAAAGAAGAGTCTCGTGTCTCTTTAAATCAAAAGCTAGAACTGATTAAGCTTAGTGAGGAAGGCATGTCAAAAGCTAAGATAGGCCAAAACCTAGGCCTCTTTTGCCAAAAAGTTAGCCAAATTGTGAATGCAAAGGAAAAGTTCTTGGAGGGAATTAAAAGTGCTACTCCAGCGAACACACAAATGATAAGAAAGCAAAACAGCCTTATTGCTGATATGGAGAAAGTTCTAGTGGTCTGGATAGAAGACCAAACCAGCCACAACATTCCCTTAAGCCAAAGCTTAATCCAGAGCAAGGCCCTAACTCTTTTCTACTCTATGAATGCTGAGAGGTGAGGAAGCTGCAGAAGATAAGTTTGAAGCTAGCAGAGGTTGGTTCATGCAGGTTAAGGAAAGTAGCTGTCTCTATAACATAAAAGTGCAAGGTGAAGCGGCAAGTGCTGATGGAAAAGCTGCATCAGGTTATCCAGAAGATCTAGCTAAGAAAACTAATGAAAGTGGCCACACAAAACAACAGATTTTCCATGCAGCTGAAACAGCATTGTATTGGAAGAAGACGCCATCTAGGACTTTAATAGCTAGAAAGGAGAAGTCAATGCTTCGCTTCAAAGCTTCAAAGGACAGGCTGGCTCTCTTGTTAGGGGCTAATGCAGCTGGTGACTTTAAGTTGAAGCCAATGCTTATTAACCATTCTGAAAATCTTAGGGCCCTGTCATGGATTGAATTATGTCCCCCCAAAAATGTGTGTATCAATTTGGCTGGGCCATGATTCCATGTATTGTGTGATTTTCCAGTGTGTGGTAAATCCTGCCTCTATGATGTTAATGAGGCAGGATGGGTGGCAGTTGTGTTAGTAAGGCAGGACCTGATCTACAAGACTGGATTGTGTCCTGAGGCAATATCTTGAGAAATAAAAGACAGAAGTGAGCAGTGAGACAGGTGGACCCATACCATCAAGAAAGCAGTGCAGGAGCAGAGCGCGTCCTTTGGACCTGGGTCCCTGCACCGAGAAGCTCCTTGTCCGAGGGAACACTGGGGAGAAGGCTGAGAAAGAGAGCCTTCCACTGGAGCTGACACCCTAAATTTAGACTTTTAGCCTACTTTACTGTAAAGGAATAAACTTCTCTTTGTTAAAACCATCCACTTGTGGTATTTCTGTTATAGCAGCACTAGATAACTAAGACAGGCCCTTAAGAATTATGCTGAGTATAGTCCGCCTGTGCTCTATAAATGGCACAACAAAGCTTAGGTGACAGCACATCTGTTTGTAACATGGTTTACCAAATATTTTAAGCCCAATGTTGAGAGCTACTGCTCAGAAAATATATATATATATATATATATACCTTTCAAAATACTACTGCTCAATGACAATGTACCTGGTCACCCAAGAGCTCTGATGGAGATGTACAAGGAGACTGATATTGTTCTCATGCCTGCTAACACAACATCCATTCTGTAGCCCATGGATCAAGGAGTAATTTTGACTTTCACGTCTTATTATTTAAGACATACATTCCATTAGGCTGTAGCTGCCATATATAGTGACGCCTCTGATGGATCTGGACAGACTAAATTGAAAACCTTCTGTAAGGATTCACCATTCTAGATGCCGTTAAGAACATTCATGATTCATGGGAGAAGGTCAAAATATCAACATTAACAGGAGTTTGGAAGAAATTGATTCCAACCCTCCAGGATGACTTTGAGGGGTTCATCACATCAGTGGAGGAAGTAACTGCAGATGTGGTGGAAATAGTGGGAGAACTAGAATTGGAAGTGGAGCTTGAAGATATAACAGAACTGCTGAAATTTCATGATAAAACTTAAATGGATGAGGAGTTGTTTCTTATGGATGAACAAAGAAAGTGGTTTCTGGAGATAAAGTCTACTCCTGGAGAAGATGCTCTGAACACTGTTGAAATGACAAAAAAGGATTTAGAATATTACATAAACATAGTTGAGAAAGCAGCCGCAGGGTTTTAGAGGATTGATTCCAATTTTGAAAGAAGTTCTACTGTGGGTAAAATGCTATCAAACAGCATGGCGTGCTATAGAAAAATCTTTTGTGAAAGGAAGAGTCAATTGATGTGACAAACTTCATTGTTGTCTTACTTTAAGAAATTGAAATTTGCACAGTCACACCAAACTTTAGCAACCACCATCTTGATCAGTTAGCAGCCATCAACATTGAGACAAGACTCTCCACCAGCAAAAAGATTACAACCAGCTGAAGATTCAGATGATGGTTAGCCTTTTTTTTTTTTTCCCAATAAAGTCTTTTTTAATTTAGGTTAGGTTTGTGTGTTTTTTTTTTTTTTTTTAGACATAATGCTCTTGCACACTTAATATAGTATAGTGTAAACATAACTTCTATATGCACTGGGAAACCAAAAATTTCATGTGACTCACTTTATTTATTGCAATATTTACTTTATTGTGCTGGTCTGGAACTCAAACCACAATATCTCTGAGGCATGCCTGTAGTTATTTTCCAATATGCATCTCAAAATGGGACTTACATGAGAGAAAATAAAAAAGCCCCTGAACTTGGTGCTACAATTTAAAAAAAAAA
>NW_004444242.1:480326-507013 GCF_000243295.1 Trichechus manatus latirostris
CAAGATGGTGGATCCGCGCTGCGTTAGCTGGTAGGGGACCTCTGCATGAATCTCTCCTTGCTCTCCGTTCTCTGTCAGTTTTCTCACTCCATTTGCTGCTTGGCTGAGTTCTTTATCTCTTCATTTGATGTTCTAGGGTTTCAGGATTGTTGCATTCTCCGTATGGCTTAGTTTTTCGGATCTTTGCTGTGGAGCGACGGCGTGGTGCTTCTGCCTAGAGTGCCATTTTGCCGGAACTCCTTGATGCTACAATTTTTATGTGAAGCTGGGAAGCATACCCAGTAAATCTGATCAAATCACTGCGTACATACATTCCCATATTGTCTTTTTTAGCTCAAAAGCCTTTAATAGCTGTCCTTTTTCTATAGGATTAAGCACACACGTGTGTACCTGGCTCATATGCCCTCCACAATCCAGTTCCAATCTATCTGGATTCAATCATTTATAATCTTATCAGTTCTTATCTCTCCTTGTGCTTGTGCTTTGAAATCTCTGCTTCAGCCACAGTGAATTACTATTCCCCTAAAAGAACTTTGTACCCCTTCTCCTCATTCATTGCCATAAATTGAGAGGATTCTTCTCACAAACAATAAATACGCGTCTTTGTTCTGCGAAAGCATCATAAACTAATTGAGGGCTGAAACCTTGGTGGACACAGATACTATCTAATTCATAGGATTGTTTTAAGGATTGGCTGATAAGGTGCATTTAGCATACTGTCTAGCACATGATTAGCAGTCAACAAGTTGCCGTTCTTATTGTTCATACACTGTCTATATTGAACATGACCAGATAATTCAGACTAAACCTTCTCCTAATGAGCTGTTTGGTTTTGTTTCCTGCAGTAGTGGCACTCAGCATCTCAACACCATGTTGAGATGTTATTTGTCACGTTATTCAGGCAAGGACTGGCTCTAGAGTTTCACTCAGCTCCTCCAAGCTGTCTTTCATCCATTTAATAAAGGGCTTCTACGACAGTCACATCACATGTAATTTCAAAAGCATCGTGTCATTTAACTTGCTCAAATACCATAGTGTATAAACAAAAAAACAAAAATAGTTGCTGTTGTGTTGATTCCAATTTGTGATGACCCCAAATGGTCAGAGTGGAACTGTGCGCTCCATATGGTTTTTAATGGCTGATTTTCAGATGTAGATTGCTAGGAATTGCTTCTGAGGAGCCCCCGGGTGGACTTGAACTGCCAATGTTTTACTGTCAACCTTTTGGTTAGCAGCAAGTGTCTTAACTGTTTGCACTACTTGGGGACTTCAACATAGCATAGAGATACTGTTAATTCCCCATTTTTATAGACGGAAAAACTAAAGTACAAATGAAGCATGTAACTTTCCCATTGTCACACGCTTGGTAAGTAGGAAGGTAGATGATAGATGATAGATGGATGGATGGACGGATGGATGGGTGGACAGATAAATAGATAGATGGATAGACAGATGATAGACAGACAGCCACTGTCGGGTCAACTCTGACTCATGGCAAACTTATGCAAAAAAAAAAAAAAAAACATTGCCTGGTCCTGCATCATTCTCACGTTCACCGTTATTTTCAAGTCCACTGTGGCTATCGCATTAATCCATCTCACCGAGGGTCTCCCTCGCCCTCCCTGGTCCTCTGCTTCACTAAACATGATGTCCTCTTTGAGTGATTGATCCCTCTTGATGACATGTCTAAAACAAGTGAGTCAGATACTGTTCTGTTGCGATTCATAAGGTTTTTATTGCCTAACTTTTGGAAGTAGATCAGCACGTGTTTCTTGCTCCTCTGTCTTACTCTGGAAGCTCCACTGAAACCATGAGTGACCCTGCTGGTATTTGAAATAGTGGTGGCATAATTTCCAGCATCACAGCATTATGCAAGGCACCTAAGTCTGACAAAGTGACAGATGGGTTGTGGGGTAAGTGGGAAACTTGCTATTTAAATCAAGCATGTCTAAGTCTAAAATCATGCATTTTTTTCCAGTAGATTGCCTTTCTTTGCCACACTGCTTGTCATTAATTGTCTATATTACTGATAAGTTCCAGCTCACATATGTTGGACGAAAAGGTTAACTTTCTCAAGATTGATTTTCTATAATCACTTTTTAAAATTATACAACTTATTTTATTTTTATTGTTGTTGCGAATATACACAGCAGAATATACTCCAATTCAACAATTTCTACATGTACAATTCAGTGACATTGATTATATTTTTAAGTTGTGCAACCATTCTCATCCTCCTTTTCCAAGTTGTTCCCCCCCATTAGCATAAACTCACTGCCCCCTAAGTTTGCTATCTAAATGTACGAGTTGCTATTGTTAATTTGACCTCATATAGATCAATATTAAAGGCACGATGTTCAAGGCAGACATTCTTGTTAAACTAAACTATTGTTTGGTTTTGTGAAAACTTCAGGGAATATTTTTGGTTTAAGGTTTAAAGATTATCACAGGACATCTAGCTACCACGGCTCCAGAAAATCTGAATTTCATGAGAATTTGAAATTCTGTTATATAATTTCTCCATTTTGATCAGTATTCTGCTATAAAATCTTTGATTAAAATGTCCAGTAACAGTAGCCAGGCACCATCCAGTTCTTCTGGTCTCACGGTAATGGGAGCAGTTGTTCAAAGAGGCAATACCACACACATTCCATTTCCTCCCCCTATTCCTAACTCTCCTTCTTTCTCTGTTATTCCAGATGAATAGAGACCAATTGTGTACCTTGGATGGCCACTTGCAAGTTTTTAAGACCTCAGGTACTATGCAGCTAACTAGGAGGTAGAACAGAAGCACTAAACCCATAATTAGGCCAATTAACTAGGATGATCCATGAGACATGACCCTAAACCTCCAAACCAAGGAAGCAAATCCCATGAGGGGTTTGGTTTTACATAAGCAGCTTCAGCAGCTACTCTTTTTTTTTTTTGCATTATTGTAATTATATCTATGATACAATTTCTGACAATTCTACTTTTTATAGGTCTACAACTTATTGACATCAATTATATCAGTCAGCTGTTCAACCATTATCGTTAATGTGAATTTTCCATCATCATAAATAGAAACTTAGTGCTTCATAAGCAATAACTCCACTTTCCCCCCTCCCTCCTGCCCTGGTAACCACTAACAAATTTTGGTCTCTATGCATTTCCCTGTACTCTCTTTTCATGTAAGTGAGGTCATACAATATTTATCCCTTCATGATTGACTTATTATACTAAGCATAATGTGTTCAATCTCCATCTTTATTGTAGCAAGTATCGAGATTTTATTTCTCTCATGGGATGAGTAGTATTTCACTGTAAGTGCATACCATATTTTGTTTATCCATTCATCCATTGATGGAAATTTTGAGTGTTTCCACCTTTTGGCTATTGTAAATAATGTTGCAGGGAACATGGGTGTACTAGTACCTGCTTGGGTCTCTGCTTTCAATTCTTTTGGGTATATACCTAGGAGTGGAACTGCTGGGTCATATGGTAGTTCTATCTTAAAGACAAATTGCCTTAAATACTAGACTACACAGGACAGTAGCTGGAGAGATTGCTCCAGGCCAGGTCTTTTCTTATGATCCCAGTTTCCAAATCTCAGTTGCTGAATTATCAAGCCTGAAAAGCAATGATTCGAGAATAAAGTAATATGGAGAAGTAGACAAATTCAAATTTCTCATCCTGTTCTCCATCCACATGCCCTTGTCCTTGATCAGGCCCTTCTTTCAATATCCGTTTAGTAAACATGCTGGAGGACACACCCTGTGCCAAACTCGTCTAGACACTGGGACCCGAAAGTTAACGACACAGACTGTATTTCCTGTCAGAGCTAACAGTATTCTGGGACCGTATTGTAGAAACCAATATGTTGCAAAATATGCTCTGTGACCAAGGATGCTGCAAAATGTTTCTTTAAAGGGGGGTGTCACAGTTAAACAAGTTTGGGATCTGCTACATGCTATTAGCTTTTTCTTGATAGTTTCGTGCATATTAGCTTATTAGATATCCTGCAGTGATATTTTATTAGCTCAGATTTTACAGAAATTCTATGACTATAGAACCCTCTATTTGTTCCCCATGCAGCACTTAAAAAAATACTATGAATTTAGAGTTCCTTCAAACCAATTTTAGGGAAAAGTAGTCTAAGATAATATAACAGCCTCATAACCAACATCTTTATTTCCTTACTTTCTTTTCCAAACAGTCCTTTACACTATTGTGATTGTCTTCCTCAAAGAATGATCAGATTATGCTATTTTTTTAACTTTATTTTGTTGTTGTTGAGAATGTACACAGCAAAACAAATACCAACTCAACCATTCCTACATGTAAAATTCAGTTACATCGATTACATTCTTCAAGTTGTGCAACAATTCTAACTTCATTTTCTGAGCTGTTCCTCCCCCATTAGCATAAACTCACTTCCCCCTAAGGTTCCTATCTAATCTTTGCTATTTTTTAAAATTTCAAATCAAACCACACTAACAAACAATACAGGGTTTTGCATTGCACAGTAAATTCTGATGCATTATTAGAGACTTTTTATGGTTTTTTTCTGCCAAAACTGCTTCCCCATCTTTATCTCCTGCTGTTCCCCTAATCACATAAGCTCAGGGAAATGGCACTATTTGTGAAATGGTACTATTTTCTATTGTCACAGAACCACCGGAGCATCCCCACATCATTAAGGTTAGTCACTAGAATAGCTCTTTCCCTCACCTCTGCCTCTAGAGACTCTCTGTTTCCTGATGGAATCTAGGCCAAGAGCCTCCAGGAAGTCATCCCTGATTTTCACAACCTTAAGTAAATACTCTCTCTTAGTTATCTAGTGCTGCTATAACAGAAATACCACAAGTGGATGATTTTAAAAACAGAAATTTATTTTCTCAAAGTTTGGGATGCTAGAAGTCCAAATTCAGGGTCTGGCTCTAAGGGAAGCTTTCTCCTTTTGCTGGCTCTGGAGGAATAGCCTTTTCTCTTCCGAGCCTCTGCTCCTAGACAGTCTTCATGTGGTTTGGCATCTCTCTTTCCCCATCTCTGCTTTCTACCTTGTTTGTTTAATCTCCTTTATATCACAAAAGAGATTAATTGAAGATACACCCTCTACTAATCCTGCCTCGTTAACATAACTAAGACAACCCATTCCCAAATCTGATTATAACCACAGGTACAGAGGTTAGGATTTACAACATATATTTTTTGGAGACACAATTCAATGCATAACATTCCACCCTTTGACCCCTAAAAATTCATGTCCTTACCACATGCAAACACATTCTCCCCTTCACATCATCACAAAAGTGATAAATCAAATCCAAATTCAAAATCTCACCTTCTGAAGCATCTAAATCAAATATGGGTGAGATTTTGGAGTATTCCATCCTGGAGAAAATTCCTCTTCATCTGTGAAGATTTGAAATCTAGAGTACAAATTATCTGCTTCCAAAGTACAATGCTAGAACAAGCACAAGGTAGACATTTCCATTACAAACGTGAGAAATTGGAGGGAAACAACGGCAACAGGCACCAAGCAAGTCCAAAATCCAGCAGAACAAATTACATTAGCTCTCAAGGCTTGACAATAATCGTCTGCTCTCTGAGACCATCTAGGCAATGGCCCTGTCCTCCGATTCTGGGTGTTGGTCATGCTTTCTGGATTCTGGGTGGAGGCCTCTCAGTCCTGGACTTCAGCTCTGCCTTCTAGTCCCACTGGTACAGCAACTCTGCTCCCTTGACCTTGGGCAGCCCCATTCTCCTAGTCCATCAGTGGCAATCCCACCCTCTCAACCTCGACCGACCCTGTTCTTCTGCCCTATGAGCATGACAGCCCTGCACTCTCAGCTTTGGGCAGCAGCCCCATCCCCTGGCACACCTAAACAGCAGCCCTGCACTCCTTAATGGAGTTGGTGAAAATCCGACTCTTTGAAACCCAGGAGGCTGTGGCTATACCATTTGAAACCAAGAAGGCTCTGCTTCCTGTTCTCCTTCCATCAGTTCTGCTGATCTCTGAGCTGTTCCAAGGATGGCCCTTGTCTTTCCTTGGAGAACAATAGATGTAGCTCCTTTGACCTGTTTTCTGCCTATAGAATTCCAAGAGGCAGACAATAGTCTTTCCTTTGTTCTTTCTCTGTCCCCTTCAGTCTAAGTTGATGGGTTTTCTGCTGTTGTGGTTGGTTAGATCCATCAGTCACAGATTTAATTTCTTTAGCAAAAGATTGTGGAAACACATCCTTGGAGAACATTCTAGGGCACATGTCCTTAGTTTGTACAACAGAATTTTCCAAATCTTCAGGTTCTGTTTTAATTTTGCACAGTTCATTTTTAAATCCATCTCCTTCCTCTCACATTTTACATAAGCAGCAAGGAGAAACCACACTGCCCCTTTAAGATCTTGCTTAAAAATCTCATCAGCCAAATATCCAAGTTCATCAGTTACAAGTTTTACCTTCCACCAAACATTTAAACATAATTCAGACAACTTCTTTGCCACTGTATAAAAAGGTTGGTGGTTGGAATCTACCCAGCAGCACCATGGAAGAAAGGTCTGGTGATCTGCTTCCATAAAGATTACAGCCAAGAAAACTCTGTGAAGCAGTTCTATTCTGTCACAGTTGGGGTCTCCACGAGTCAAAATCAACTTGATGGCAACAGGTTTTGTTTGTTTTATATAAAATTTAGCAAATAAGATACATTAATATAGGAATGTGGTACATATTAGCTTTGGTAAAGTCAAGTTCCTGATTCGCCAGACAATTCTGTTGCTCTCTGTGATGCTGTTTTTCTCTCATTGCTGTATACTGACCCTCAAGTCCAGCCTATGTTGTTCACACAATAGCCAGACATCCAAAATCTGTTTTCTGCCAGCAAGAAGGTAGGGTCTATGTAGCCGTTCATAAAGGCAAGTCCAAGTATAAAAGATACTGCCACGCAGCTGACCAATCTTTCCTTCTCATAAAGTAGATCACATCATAAAATATAAACAAGTGTAAGCTATAATTTGTTGAGTTCTTAGACATATTAGTGCTATTGGGCAGAGAAAGAAACCTATATAAAACAGGTTAAATAATTTCCTTCAGGTTATAGAATGACTAGGTGTTCTAGCGCAGCTTGGGATTCAGGTCTAAGGTTCTGAAGTCTAAGCTCATAACCATGGCCCTCCCTATAGTCATTCTTAGTCAAGGGGAGAAGACAGTGATGCTCCAAAGAGTGCTGACGGCCTAACTTAATCTTAGGAAGCTTTTTGGAGCGAATGAAATAAAATATTATTTTTGGAAAATTGACTAAATGCAGTTTTCACAGAAAGATTTAGTTAAATGCAATCATTTTACTCGAGTTGAATAAAGTACCAAAAAAGAAAATCTTGCAATGTAAACACCAGTAGCCTGTTTTAATGTAAGTTTGCCATATATTGGGTAAAACCTATTGGGTTCCAAGTAATCGTGTAATTTTCACTTTATATATACATATATAGACTTATACCTCCCCATATCAAACCTATTGCCCTCCAGTTGATTCCAACTCATAACTACCCAATAGGACAGAGTAGAACTGCCCCACAAAGTTTTCAAGTCTGTAATCCTTACAGAGGAAGACTGCCATATCTTTCTCCTGTGGAGTGGCCGATGAGTTTGAACTGCTGAACTTTCAGTTAGCACCTGAGCACTCAACCACTGTGTCAGCAGGGCCCCTCAACTTAAATTTAATAGGAATGTATTTATTGTTTCCAGTAAATACTCTGTAAAATATTTTTTAATTTATCTGTAAATAAAGCTCAGCCTTCACCATGACTGTTTTTTCTCTTTCCAGCTAAAAAACTTTGTTGGTCATGGTGACCATTCTCAATATTGGTCTTAAACCATCAGTTTTGGTTTGGAGATCTGAGAAAAAAAATCAAAAAACTAGTAATTAAAAATATTAATATATTTTTATATAAAATATTTATATATGCATGCGAAAGGTTGACGATGAATAAGGAAGACTGAATAAGAGTTGACGCCTTTGAATTGTAGTTTTGGCGAAGAATATTGAATATACCATGGACTGCCAAAGGAATGAACAAATCTGTCTTCAAAGAAGTACAACCATAATGTTCCTTAGAAGTAAGGATGGTGAGACTACGTATCACATCCTTTGGACATGTTATCAGGAGGTATCAGTCCCTGGAGAAAGACATCATGCTTCGTAAAGTAGAGGGTCAGTGAAAAAGAGGAAGACTGTCAGTGAAATAAATTGACACAGTGGCTGCAACAATGGGCTCAAGCATAACAACGATTCTGAGGATGGTGCAGGACTGGGCAGTGTTTCGTTCTGTTGTACATAGGATCACTATGAGTCTGAACCAACTTGATGGCACCCAAAAATAACAATATGTTCATATAAAATTATGCTTAGTAATGTCCTAACTACATAAAGTTAGCAAATAAAATTGAAGCAAAATACTGGAAAAAATGGATTAGAGCCTGGTATTCATCAAGATTATTCTTTGATTCTTTCCCAGATTCACAAAGAAACGTTTAAACAGGATCTTGACTTAGTCCTAAGATGCATTTCCATTGAGAGCATTCGTTTATTTTCTTTGCCCATAAACAGCATGAACTAAATTTAACTTACACTAACATTTTATCTCTTGCTAAATGCCTACAGATAAATAAGGCTTTCGTTATTATTGTTGTTTTTCAAATTTACTTAACTACAATGACTCTGTGTCTGATTTTGAAAAAACAGAAAGCACATTAAAAAAAAAAAACCTGTTGTCATCAAGTCAATTCTGACTCATAAATGCACATTACCGTGTTAACATAAGCACGTTGGGGAATTGGCCCAGTGTCTCTCACAAAAAACTCCCTACATGCCAGCATAATTCAAGCTCATGTCACAGGAAAATGTCTAAGTTGGGATAATTTTGTCACTGTATTCAAGTAGCTAAAATTAAGTAGATTTGTGACTGTAAAGGATTTTTATATATTAGAATGCTAATAGTGTTTATCCATGAATAAAGGAACTATGAACAATATATTTTATTACTGCTACTGTTCTTAGATTTCCAAATTTTCTATAATTATCAGTTTATTTAAGTAGAACCATTTTAAAATAAAATGTAAAAACAACAATAAAAACTAAGACCTTACATTTTAATTAGGAGATAGTTAAGAGATTCCATAGTATGATTCTCTGAACATATATATATATAATTGTACTGTATGATATTTATATATCATTGCATTAGAAATAGATATTTTACCTGTTCAATAGGACTTGTGTCTACATGACTGCCACAGAGATGGAGTGCAATCTGAAAAGTGTAGTTGGAGCTCCTTGATGAGCAGCGAGCTTGAATTAGCAACTCTATCAAAAAAGACTTTGTAGGAAGTAGTTGCTCTTGCCTTCATTCTTTGCCTTCCTTCTGTTCTTTTCTATGTTACTAAAACTATAGTTCCCAGAATTCCTTGCCAACTGACTTCCAACTAGGTTCAGCTAATAGGAAGCAGAAGTTGATGATTTGGAGACTGAAGGGAGGGAAGAGACAGAGGATTTTATTTCTCTTTTTGCTCTTGCCTGTGTATTCTGTAGAAGTTACTACATGCCCTCCGTTATGGCTCCAGAGCCTACTTCTTGGCCACTTTGTAGCCCAGCTTCCATCAGGTGTTCCTGGCTGTTTGGTTTAATTAACACTGTCTGCCCTCAGGGTTTCTCCATTTTCAGCGGCAGTGGTTTCCTGTTTTGGTATTTTCTGTGTCCCTATTTGCTATCTCAGGCTTTCCCTCACTATGTGATCAAGTACCTGTATTAAAGTCTTTCTGTTTGAAGTACATAGATTGTTTTTTATTTTCCTGAGGAGACCCTGACAGATGTAGCGGATGTTTGTGTCACATCTCATGACTAGCCTAAAAATCCAACTATTATCACTGCCTTCTGAATTGTGAAACTGAGTTATCTTGGATATTTGTATTGATGGCCTTAAGGCTACTATTTATTGAGCAGATACCGTGTTCCAGGCATCGTAGTGGATGCCCTCAGCCCTCCTGTCTCTCTAGCCCCATCTCAAGAGATAGCTGTCCTGTATTCCAGTCAGGCTGACTTTTTTCAGACCAACAAATAAACACGTATCTTTCTATCTCAGTGCCTTTAAAAGTGCTATTTCCTGTTTGAGATGGCTTCTTTCCTTAGGTCTCTACTTAAACATTACTTCTCTATGAAGCCTTCTCTGACCCCAGATTGTTAATATGTCTTGCGGTACACTTTCATTCTATAATTTACTTTCCCTCTGCAGAACTTGTCATAAAGATTATTAAACAAGTATCTACTAAAATATAAGGTCAAAAAAGGCTGGGGCAAAAGTCTCTTAATTTACTCCTGTGACCCCAGTAGCTAAACAGATTACTACCAATACAAAAATTGGTGCCCACTAATAAGTGTTAAAAAAACTCATTTAATTCTCTCATCATCCATTTAAGATAAATATTATTTTCTTGTTTTATATTATTTTATCTGATACATTCTGCAATATCATGAGTAGGCTGCTGTGTAGCATGGGCTCTTTTAAATGCAGAAGGTAAGACAATTAAAAAAAACAGATAAGAGTCATTTCCTTCAAAAACCTACGCTTTTGTCAGAGAGAGATATAATAAACAAGTGAAATATAAATTATATTGAAAATGAAGTAGGAAAGGGAAATAGAGAATACTTCATGAAGTCAAAGGGCCATTTTAAACAGGAGAATTGGGAAGACCTGCTTGATACCAGGACATATGACCAGAGAACCAGAGGAGTGGAAGCAGTGAACCAAGTGGATATAAAGGTGAAACTGGTTCTAGGAAGAGGAGACATCATTGATTTTAGAAATAAGGAAAATGGAGCCCTAGGAGATGAAGCCAGTTTCCCGAGGTCATAGGGAGTCCTTATTTTTAGCCAGGTCTTTGTGACCCCAGGCCCAATGCTCCTCTCACTGCATTACAATTTCACATTCTATACAGAAGATATAAAACCATTACAAAAAGTTCACCACCATAGACATCAAATTGAGCCATTCAGCCATAATCAATATATTCCTCATTGTACTAACAATATTTTATAAAAGAAACAGCAGCTGCACACAACATTAAAGTTGGGATTCAGCTTCCGATTTTAAGTCATTTCAGCTAAAGAGTTATTTTATTGATTTGTTACCTTTGAGGTTAGAACTCCACTGATGATAAAGCAAAGCTATGGATTTTGGGCTCCAGAGACCCACTGAATTTTGTACTGTTTCAGAACTGTGGTAAGACCCTCATCAATTATCATTAAGGGGGCAACAGAGTGTGTAATGCTGGATCAAAAAACATCTGCAATGCTGAGGGAACTTCAAACTCGGACGTCACCTTCACACAGCGGTGCTGTTAGGCCATCAAAATGATGTTGTGCAGCCTTGACAAGTGAAAAGCTTGCGTTTCAATCTCTGCCATTTACGTTAACTGTGGGATTTCTTAACATTCTTTTGATGTGTTAAGAACCACTAATGAAGACAAGACTAAGCAGGCCTCTGAAGGCACAAATTATGGTGATTCACATCAGATTGTCCAATTGTAGAGTTCTTTTGGCCAGGGATTTCTTACCCTTTCTACGATGATTACTTTTGGGGCATAGCCTTTTCTCTGCTGCCCTTAGAGTCCCAAGATTAAAAGAAAACTTTCTAGGAAATTATAATGAAGAAGTGGTAGCTAAGGGAAGCATTGGAGTAGATCGGGCTTGATTTTTTTAATTCTATTTCTAGCATGTTCTAGTTATCAATGCTCATCTGGGCCTAATCTTTAAAATGTAAGAGCTTGCATTAATAACATGAGGGGGTTAATATAAAACTATTGATAGTCTATATTAAATTTGCTAGTAGTATCTGACATGCATTAGATTTGTAACAAAAGGTGATAGTTATGAGTTTATTTTCTGATTCTAACTGAACTTTTTTCCAAAGAAGCAGCTTGGTACATGAGAAAAACGCAACATACTGAAACTGAGAGAACTAAATCATTCCAATAAATAGCACTATGTCTATGGCCACATAATGTAAGCTACTGGATTCATTGCATTTGGCAATTAGGGGTTGAGTAGGAGACTCCAAGTTAAAATGTAGAATAAAATCCATGCCTCTCTAACTTATATCCTCTGTATATTTGTATATGGTAACATCCAGCTTTTATAGGCAAATGCAATCTGAAGGGCTTGAAAATATCTGACATTCCTTCTATCAGACAGTGAAATAAACTTCCATTAAAAATCACATTACGCTTGGGAAAGAGCATCCATTTCCAATCCCAAATAGCATTTTGATTCAATCTGTAATATTATCAAGGCTAACAAAAAAGGTTAGTAATATTTCCTCAGGTAACCAGATCACAATTTCCTCTAATTTTGGTAAAGCAAGAAATATAATTTTTATTAAATATTATCAATTAAATAAATCAAGCTCCTATCAGAACCAAGATTACAAATCTAATGGGGCTTTATCTTCACAATTTTCACTCAAAATTCCTATCTAACTTTTAAAAAGCTTATGTGTATTAATGAAGTTGGAAACTTCATCTGCATTTATGCCTGCTTACTTGAGGATAAATAGCATTTTTTCTTGGGAGTTCTGTTTTTCTGCATTGCAGTTACACAAGTCATTTGGAGACTTATAGATTTTTTTGTGCCTTTCAATTCTTTTCTCTTCTTACAAGCACTTAACAGTGTCTTCTAAGATTTCCCCATCATTATATCTTTCAATGGAAAGAGGAAAAAAAAAAAGAAACTATACATTATTTCCCCTTCTTTAAGACCCCCATAAAAGTCTAGATTGCAGGAATTTGGGCTCTCGCTTTGGTAGGGGAATTTCTTTTCTCCTACCTGACAGGCTCACATGTCATGTTTTATAAGTTTAAGCAACCATGAACTTTAAGCCTTTATATTTACACTTCTTCACTTTTGTTCTGGAAAATAGGTGTTCTTCTTGGTAGCATTGATAATGGAGACTTAAATGTGACAATGAGATTTTATTGTGTTTTATAACACACTACTGACAAAAGGTTGATGTGGCTAATATACAAAATAATCTAGAAATAGAGAAGAACATGGTAAAAAGCATCAATAACTCTATGGAAAAATAGGCTAGCAATATAAACATATATTTAACAGAAGAAGTAATTTCCATTACCCTTCGCCATATAAAATAATCCTCAGATGGGACCATGATGAGATAATTGAAAATTTAAAATATAATGATATATCACTTTTTATCTGACCTAATGGCAAAATTCCAATTTGACAACACACTTTGTTGTCGAGACTATGGGAAAATATTGGCAGTGGAAACGCAAAATGATATAATACCTGTTGTGAGCAATGTGGCAATATATACCAAATTTACATGTGCATTTTCCTTCATTGTTAGGGGACTGATTGAATAATCTCTGGTAGATCTATACAGAAGATTGTAGGCAGCTGTAAAAAAGAATCGGGAATATCTCTATATGCTACTGTGAGTAATGTCCTGAATATAATAGAAAAACAAAACAAAAAAAAAATGAAGAAAAATGTATAGTTTACATTTGTTTATCTAAAAAAGTGTGTTTGTGAACACATCCAACATTTTGCTTATATTTACAAGGAAAAGAATAAAAGCATAATCTGTAAAATTAAACAGAAGTTTACCTGTGTGAGGAGGAAAGGGAAGGGGGAAGGAGGACAAGAATGGAAACTAGACTCTTCTGAACATATGGTTTATAGATTACACTTTGTAAGTATGTGGATATTTTTACAATTATGAAATAAAACAATATTCTATGAAATAGGAAAATGAAAGAAATACACTTGTGTATCAGGTTGGTAGCATAACTGAACCAAGAGGAATTACCTCAAAGTATGTGAAACAGGAATACTTTACTGTTATCCTAGTGTATTTTACCGTAAGAAAAATGAGGATTGCAATATAAACAAAACAAAATTTTAACTAATTTAGTAGTCATATCATTGAAGATGGAGCCCTGGTGTCACAGTGGTTAAGAGCTTGGTGGCTAATCAAAATGTTGGCAGTTCGAATCTCACCAGCCACCCCTTGGAAACCCTAGGGGGCAGTTCTATTCTGTCCTATAGGGTGGCTATGAGTAGGATATTGTTGAAGGCAATGTTGGTATTATTATTCTGAGAGTACTGTCTATGTATTACGGGATAAAGGAATTAGTAATTTTCTGGGTGTCACTGAGAATCAGGAAAAATGACGTCAGAGGTAAGGTCACTAAGGCCAGATAAAGAGCATGCAGTCCTGAATCTGAATTGGGAACACCAGTATGAACTTGTGATATATTTTAACTCTAAAAAGAAATACATATATTCTAGCTCTTCGACTGGAAAAGTCTGGGAAGAAATACCAAGTCAGCAAAAAATCATCTCATCTACCACATAACCTGTGCTCCTAAATGTCATTTCCTACTAAAAGGAACAAAGACTCCTTTAGAGAAATGGCTGAGGCAGGAAAAGTTAAAGATGAACTCATCTAGTCATGCCAGGTAACAGGAAAACTATCAGAGACCAACAAAATTTTATGAAAATAACTGAACAATTAACTAAAAGAATTCCACTAGCTAAAAGTGGGCAATTTGAGTATCAGTAAAGAAAAATACTGCAGATAATTGACAAATATGATTAAATACATGAACTCATGAAGAGGATGCTAGGAAAATAACTTGTAATTTTCAAAATTGATATATAACGGCTAGGAATCAATAATTTATTCTCCTTTTCCTACATGCACTATACTTCAAGTTGTCCAAATAAAGTATAAGGATTTTTTTTTTCCCTATATAAGCATTTGGAGCCTTGGTGGCACAGTGGTTAAGAACTCAGCTATTAATGAAAAGGTTGGCAATTTGAATCCACCAGCCACTCCTTGGAAACCCTATGGGGCAGTTCTACTCTGTCTTATACTGTCACTGTGAGTCAGAATACACTCAGAGGCAATGGGTATATAAGCATTCAAGCCAATGAATGAGGGATTAACAAAATTAGAATACCTCATTTGCAACCCCTAATGAATTAATGGATCTAGAGGTTGATCATCAATAGCTGCCAATATCACCCCAAAGAGAGTCAATTAAATATTGTGCATTTCCTTATGGAAATGTACAACCCACCAGTGATGTATTTTTCCAAAATAACCACATCAGAATCTGATCAGGCCTATGAGATCTAAAAATCGATTTACAGGAAATACTGGGAAGAGAGAATTTGTTAAATGAGACCAAGGAGATTCAACAAGCAAACCCTGACTGTAGGAAATTGTACAGGACAAACATCTGGTTTCTTCAACAAATAATTGCAGGAAAAAGTAAAGAGATAGAAGATAAATCAATAATTCAAATGGAACTCGGGCCATATCAGTCAATTGCCTACATTTGAAATCCACATTCAAATGAGCTAATTTAAAACAAAGAAAAAAAAATCCAGAAAATTGAAATATTATCAGAATTTTTTATGATATTAAAAAATTACTGCTAATTTACTTATAGATTTGATCATAGTAATGTGACTATCTTAAAAGAAAAAAATCCTTATCTTTTAGAAATGCATGTTGACAGGCTTACACATGAAATTATATGATCTGAGACTTTCTTAAAAATAATCAAGCTTGGGAAAAGCAAGTGGTGGTACAGATGAAACAAGACTGGCCGTGACTTGATGATTTTTGAGTGTCATTATGGGTACCTAGGGAGTTACTACATTATTCTTATGATTTCTTATGTTTGAAATAGTCCATAATAAAAGTACAACAAAATAGTCATATCGCTGCTTAGCACTTTGAACTATCTTATATGTCAGTTAAATTATTAACTCATCAGGTGGTATGAAGAAAAAACAAACAATGATTTCTATAGCAAAAGCATTTTTCTTATAGTGGACCACATACTATCTATATTTTCTTATGTAACTATGGCTTTTGTTTCCAGGAGGTCATTTTTAGACTGAAAATTCCTTTTCTCTCCAAGAGAAACAGAATAATTTGTAACACATCACTGTAAACTTTGTATTTTTTGTTTGTTGTTTTTACTACACAAGACCTTGCAAGTGGTAATAACAGGCTAAGAAATAATTTATGCAAATATAACAATTGACAAAGGAATAGATTGAAGACTGTTCTTGTAACAACTCAGTTACAGAGAACTGATTGTATTCCACTTATTTAAACTGGGAGGGATTGATTATAGGGTATGCCATTGCTTACAGAGGACTTAAAAAGCCAAAACCAAAACCCACTGCTATCTAGTCAATTCCTACTGATAGCAGACTTTAAGGGTTAAAAAATGCACTGTAGGTTGAGCTTCTAAGCATTACTCCCAAACCCACACCACAGAATTGAGCTGCCAAGGGAGCTGCTGCTTGATCTGTAATCAGGACATCACTGAATTTGAGATACTGCTCCATAAGGAGATTCATTCTAGTGCGGCCTACTCTAGCAGTATAAGGCACACGTTACGATCTGTGTAAGGAAAAACTGAACAAATCTAAATCAAATTTGTAGCTCTAGCTGAAAAAAACAAAAACAACTGTGTATCATATAGTCTTAGCTTTCCAGCCTTTTTAATTCAAGAATCCACCCTAGAGAGAGGACAGACTAAAGTTAAACACCAAAAACCACATACACAATGAGGACCAACCGCTTTGCTATACGCATTTAATAAATGCTCTCTCTTTGTAGCCTTTTCCTCCCACTTGCCTCTGTAAAGTGTACACCAGTGCATAGCCCTTATAATTATATAAAATAAGCTTTTATTGTATTTCAACTACTTATATAAAATATACAGTAGAGAAAGTGGCTTTTCTTTTCCACTTAGATGGAAGTTAAGTCGTTCAAATTTGAGCTAGACGGAGACTTTCACATTTACCATTCTGAAGCTGCTTAGTCACATTGTGGTTCATTTATTTGTTTACTAGCCCTTTGTTTCCTCTAGTTCAGGTTCTCCTTTCTGCAGTCTCTGTCCATCCAGAATCTGTGGTGCATTCAGTAATTATCTAATGACAGAGTGAATACCTCTAACAGTGGCGTGGCTGAAGAAAACAGGAGGCTCTGGGCAGTCTGCATATGGCTTCTAGCATAGGGGTCTCAAGCAAGAGAGAGGCACATAGAAAAGACAGACTGGGCAGGATATAGATGCAAAAACACAATCCAGAAAATTTTGCTAAGAAAGGGCACTGGCTAGCTGCAGAGACGCTTTTACTAAATTAAAAAAAAAGATATCAGCCATGTGTTTGGGGAAAAAAAACAACAACAACAAAACACCAGAACAACAGAACACATATCAGTATAGTAATCAAGCCTGCTTTCAAATAATGTGCCATTGCCAGGAGCAGATAATGACATCTAATTAAGGCATTAATTAATCCTCATAATACTTACCTAATGAGAAAATGTAAAAGTACTGTTAGAATGTTTCCTTTTAAATTAGATGAAGCAGATGATTAGCAAGTGTTCTTACTGCAATATTTTTTATTATTAAAGAGAGTACTACATGGGTGAAAATTAGACCTGTAAATAATATTACAATCAGTCATTATTAAGTGTTTAGAGCAGATGCTAGTGAGGTATTGTGGAGTGCTGGCCCCACAGCCCTGGTACCTGGCCAGCTGTATGATTGCTTTCTGTTTACTCCCAAATTTCATTGCAATTTAAATTGTACAAGTCCCATTCTTCAACCTTTTTCTTGAACTTTCTAGGAATCCTTATGTCCTTTGTGTCTCTCAGAGTTCAGATTCTAAAAGGAGGAACCCAAGGGAATTATTTAAATTGGAGAAGAAGGAATATAGGTTAAAGACAGGAAATACTGAACAAGGCACAGAGGAAGTTAGCAAGGCCGTTTATAGGCGACCCCGGAACAAGGTTTGTCCTCATTTGCTAGTGATAGTGAGGAGTCAATACAATCTCCAGCATTCAAGGTCTGTTTTATAACCAGCGACACACTACTTTGCATTTATTGTATTATGTCATATTATTAAAAATGCATTATTTGTTTGTTTATTTCTACCCTGGGAAGAAAGATGTGTCAGTCTGTTTCTGTAAAGATCTGCATATTTGAAAGCCCTGTGGAGGCAGTTCTACTCTGCCCTATAGGGTTGCTTTGAGTTGGAATCGGTTTTTGGTTTTGGTCAGATGGAAGCTACCTGAGGGTAGCGTTTTCTCTGTTATGTAGTAGTGAACATAGCTCCCAAGGAGGAGTGAGCACCAAGTAGGTGCTCAGGAAATATGCAATGAATGAATGAAACTACTGAGTGTTGTGTGTAATGCATGTTTTGTGCATTTTTTTGTGTGTGTTTGCTTCCTCTGGCATTATAAGTGTTTTGGTGGACACATATTTTATTTTAAACTTGTTATACAGTCAGAGTTTTCAAATCGGGTTAAAATTTTCAGCATGCTGGCCAATTGTTATATATTCATATCAAGCCTGGATAAAACTCTGTATCACACCAATATCAGTCTCATCAAGTCAATTCCAACTCATGTCGACCTCATCTGTGTCAGAATAAAACTGTACTCCATAGGGTATCAAGGGCTGATTTTTTGGAAGTAGGTCACCAGTCCTTTCTTCTGAGGCACCTCTTGGTGGATGAGCAGCTGAGCACATTAACTGTTTGCAACACTCAGGGACTCCACAGAGGTATAAATAAATGCTATTAGCCCGAGACTGAGAAAAAGACAGCCAAGCTCAGCCGTTCAGTGTTTACCCTGAAACCTATTAGTTCCCTCAAGCAACTCCACAAATGAAGTCTGTTAATCCTAAATATAGCCTTGGTGGCTCAGCGGTTAACAGCTTGGCTGTTAATCAAAAGCTCAGCAGTTTGAATCCACCAGCCACTCCTTGGAAATCCTATGGGGAAGCTTTACTCTGTCCTATGGGGTCACTATGAGTAGAAATCGACCCTATGGCAATGCGTTTGTTTTTTGTTTTTACAGGCCTGTAACGGAAAGAGCAGAGGGGATCCCAAAAGAGGTCTGTTCAAACACCATGTATATGGAGACCAGGATGAGACATTCCAGAAAAATAGCATGATGCGTGCAAAGTCACACAGACATAAATACTAAGTGGTCTACTTTGTTAAGGCTTATAGTTGAGATTGGGGGAGGGAGGGTGTTAAAAAAAGAAGTCATGAGTAATGAATGGGAAAGATGGCGGGGTCCAGGAGGCAAAGAACCTTAAATGTCACGCCAAGGGGTGCAGGGTTTAATTTACTGAGCCTCCAAACCAATCATCGATGGATTTGTATTTCATGAATTGTATTCACAAATCAATATGAAGAGTAGACTATACAGAAAAGATCAGGGGAAAGAAGACCACTGGCATTGAGACGACGTCCATTGCTTTATTTCTGAATTTCAGTTGCTGCTCAATCAAATCAAGAGAACTGACTCTCTTGTCCTTTTGTTTTTCTTCTTTGGGATTTCTATATTCCCAGCAGAAGTACTAAGCCTATTGAGGCTTTTTCTTTTAAATAGAAAATATGAAGTGAAGATGGAAGATAGAACCTGAATCTATCAAAATCAGTGATCTCACTGATGGCTGCTATAAAAGGGGCTGCCTGCCTTCCAGAGCCTTGGTATACGCTAAATAAAAGCACTGATGTCTTCACAAGAGAGAAGGTATAAAAATGTTATCTAAAAGTGCTGGGCAGCTATAAAGGAAACAAATGACTCTGTTACTTTGAAATGCAAGCACACATTGACGCTAAAGCCTTGGGCAACACAGAAAGACATTCTACATTAATAAACGGGAATCTGATGACCTCTCCTCATATGGCATCATAGGAACAATGCTATCATTGTCTGGGAAAGGATATGGGGATGCTCTTGGGTGAAGTGGGATCACAGGGCATGGTTGTGTGATTCCTCCTCTTCCTTTATGTCACTGTTTGGCTTTACCTATGACCATAGCACATGAGAACCGAGGCCCATGGCAACACCCACTTTGGCCGATGGAAAAGCTTTCACCATAATAGAAACCATGGTATTCCTGTGGAGAACTCATGCCTGTTATCTCACTTAACATCTAGGGATGAAGAGCTCTAATGCTACCATATATACAGACAATGGATTGGTGCTGTTCGCTTGGGGTGGAGACAGGGAAGGCTCTTTCATGTGGAAGAAAAGAGAGTTTAGAGCTTTCATCTTTTTTTCCCTTTCTTCCCTGGTATGTGATTGGGCAGTGTGAAGGACCTGGGGTGCCCTTGTATTGGTCCTGGAATAGGTTCAGAAAAAGAGGCCTGGTAGAAGCCGAAGACGCAACCTACTCTACAATATACAGAGAAAATCTCTACTGCCCTCTCCGCCCCCACACCGTGTTCAAGTGCATCTGTCCTATTCTGCCATTTGAACGGAGGACAAATTGAAGGAATTGATCTTGAAGAAAAGGGACAAAGAGAAAATTCACCGCAGTAGGCAAAAAATGAAATCTTGTTTTCTTGAATTAGACATGGGTTATAATTTACTACTAATTTGATTGATTTGGGGTAATCTCTTATAATCTCTCAGATTGAGTTTCTTTATCTTAAAATACAAAAAGCTATAGCATTCAATTCACAGGGTTTTATGGGCATGAAACAGACTGACAAATGCAAATATAGAGTAAATGTTGACTGCTTATCATTATTATTTCTGTTACTACTATTCAAAATTTTTTTATTCAAAATTATATCGTTGTTTTTATTAAAGATATTAAAAGGAGTGCATGGGGTTCTTATGAGGGCAAGAAAAATTGACCAGTAAAGGGACCCCATAAGGATTTTATGTTTCAATCACCAAAAGAACATTAGGCAAGAGGGTTTACTGAGATATGCATCTAAACTAACATAAACACACGCACACGCACCCTCATATATACATTGGAACCAGCATCTGCAACTGACAGGTTTCAGGGATTTGGGTTTGGATTCCTAATCATCCTCTACCCCAATGCCCATCTAGCATTTAACACAGAAATGGAGCTCTGAGTTAGGCTCTCAAAAGCCTTGTTACGTGAAAGAGGAGATTCTCATCAGAAGCATCTCTACAAGTCAAGAGGGACCCTCGGGTAACTGCAGTTATCATGACAGTATTGGTGGCTGGATCAGGCCCATTTATTACAAACCACCCCCACTCTATGGACCATGGGTTGCATTTGTTGTTGTTGTCTTAGGTTACATAGGGTTATATAAATGATGGGCATTCTCTGGGATGCCTTCTCATGTCCCCTCCTAGTGGCCTTCCCTATTCTCCTGAGGCTAGAATTTGCCAGGTTATTAAGTTATCATATGTTTACCTGAATCAGTTTAAGTAAATAGGCCATAGTCTAATAGCACCTGAAATGGTTTTGATTTAAGTGGAAGAGCTTTGTAAAAAGCGTGTTTGGTGTTTAGCAGTGTGCTCTAGAAGATTCATGGGCTTCTGTTGCCAAGGCAGCCAAAACCTGGAATGCCTGCCTGCTTCATCTGCAGAAACATTAGGAATCTACCCATATGCGTCCTGAACAGGAGATGTTTGGTGGCTGTCTCTCCTGTCAGTACACTGGCTGAGACCTCTTGACTTTAGGGCTCTTTGCATTTGCTCTCCAACTAGATGGGCCCCGTGGATGCAGTAAGAACCTCACTCCCTCCGCTCTACCCACAACTGCATAGGAGATCTGCTGCCTGGGGCTGTGAGGAACTGTAAGCCTTGCTCCTCTTCCTGACTTCCCTCATCCTGCTTCTCTTCTCAGTTTAGTGAGGACAGAAAGCAGCATTAATGTTTGGTTTGACCTCTTGTACCGTGTGAACCTGACTTGCCGTGGAAATGATAACTTACTTTTAGAATAAAGAAATTAATTTTAGTTTAACCTTTGGAACTACAAATTCACATAACAGAGTAAGTGAATGTACTCAGGACGCTTGATGGGTCCTAAACATAGCTGTCCCTGTAATTCCCAACCACAAACTGCTGCTACTTAGATTTAGTTGTGCCTGGGGAAGGTTGAGGAAGCATAGGGGAAAGGTAAAAACTCCTGCCTATGGCTTGTTATGGTAAATGGGGGACCCTAGTGGCGCAGTGGTTAACAGCTCAGGCTGCTAACTAAAAGGCTGGCGGTTCTAATTCACTATCTGCTCCTTGGAAACCTTATGGGGTAGTTGTACTCTGTCCTATAGGGTCACTATGAGTCAGAATCAACTTGATGGCAACGGTTTTTTTTTTTTTTGGTATTGTAAATGGAAGAAGCTCTAGTGGCGCAATGGTTAAAGCACCCAGCTGCTAACTGAAAGGTCAGCAGTTCAAATCCAATACTCACTTCACAGGAGAAAAGACCTGACTTTCTGCTCCCATAAAGATTTATGCCCTAGGAAACCCAATGGGACATTTCTACTCTGCCATATAGCGTCACTATGACTCAGAATTGAGTCAATGGCACACAACAACAACATTGTTTACCATTTATGGTATTGCTTTCTTGATTTCCTTGTTGGATTTCTCCTTGTTGATGTATAAAAACTCACGTGATTTTTGCATGTTGAACTTGTACCCTACAACTTTGCTGAACTCTTCTATTAGATCCAGCAACTTTTTGTGAATTCTTTGGGATTTTCTATGTATAGGATAATAGCATCTTCAAACAGAGACAAATTTACTTATTCCTTTCCATTTTTGATTCCCTTTATCTTTTTCTTGCCTTATTGCTACAGCTAGCACTTCCAGTACTATATTGAATAGAAGTGGTGATAGTGGGCATCTTTGTCTCATTCCTGCCCTCATAGAGAAGGCTCTCAGTCTTTCTCAACTTAGTATACTATTGGCAGTTGGTTTTTCATAGATGCTGTCAATAATAATAAAGGATTTCCCTTCTATTCTTATTTTGCTGAGACTTTTTATTAGGCAATGGTGTTGAATTTTATCAAATACCTTTTTTGCATCTATTGAGATCATCATTTGGTTCTGTTCCCTTGTTTTATTAATGTGGTGTATTAAATTGATTGATTTTTCTAATGTTGAAACATCTTTGCATTCCTGGAACAAATCCCAGTTGATCATGATGTATAATTCTCTTAATATGTTGTTAGAGTCTGTTGACTAGAATTTTGTTGATAGTTTTTCCATCTGTATTTATGAGGGGTATTATTAGATAATTTTCTTTTCTTATGAAGCCTTTATCTGGCTTTGGTATCAGGGTAATAATGCTGGCTTCACAGAAAGGGTAAGACAGTATTCCTTCCTCTTCTATGTTTTGGGAGAGGTTCAGTAGATTTGGTGCCAATTCTTCTCTTAATGTTTAGTAAAATTCCCCAGTGGAGCCATCTGGTCCAGGTTTTTTGTTGTTGTTGGGAGTTTTACAGTTCATTGCATTTCTTCCTATCCAATCTGTATGTCTTTTATTGCAAGTTATAACTTCTTAGTAATGTGTTGGTTAATAGTGGTGAGAGCAGACATCCTGTCCTTGTTCACGAACATAGAGGGGATAGGAGTATTAAGTCTGAAACATTAAGTATAAGTTTAGCTGTAGTTTTTTTGTTTTGTTTTTGTTTTTTTGTAGATGCTGTTTATTAAGTTGAGGGAGTTCTCCTTTATTCCCATTTTCTTATAGCTTTTGTCATAAAGAGTTACTGAATTGTCACAAATGCTTTTTGAGCATTAACTGATATAATAAAGTGGTTTTTCTTTTTAGGCTGTTAATATCGTGGATTACATTGATTGATGTTAGAATATTCAACCAGTCTAGCATTTGGTCATGGTATATATAATTATCTTTATATAATTCTATTTGGTAATATTTTAAAGAATTTTTGCGTGTATATTCATAAAGGATATTTGTCTCTAATTTTTCTTTTGTCCCATCTTTGTCTGTTTCTAGTATCAGAATAATACTGTCATTGTGTTGTGAGGTGCCATCAAGGTAGTCCCAACCCACAGCGACACTATGTACAGCAGAACGAAACACTGTCCAGTCTTGTAGAATCCATAATAATATCAACAATGTGATCAGTGATAAAATAATACTGTTGTTGTTGTTGTTGTTGTTAGGTGCTGTCAGTCGGTTCCGACTCATCGTGACCCTATATACAACAGAAGGAAACACTGCCACCTCCTGCGCCATCCTCATAATTATTGCTATACTTGAGCCCATTGTTGCAGCCACTGTGTCAATCCATCTCATTGAAGGCCTTCCTATTTTTCACTGACCCTGTACTTTACCAAGTATGAAGTCCTTCTCCAGGGACTGACCCCTCCTGATAACAAGTCCAAAGTATGTGAGACATAGTCTCATCATCCTTGCTTCTAAGGAGCGTTCTGATTGTACTTCTTCCAAGACAGATTCGTTCATTCTTTTGACAGTCCGTGGTATATTCAATATTCTTTGCCTACACCACAATTCAAAGGCGTCAGTTCTTCTTCCATCTTCCTTGTTCATTGTCCAGCTTTCGCATGCATATGAGGCGATTGAAAATACCATGGCTTGGGTCATAAGCACGTTAGACCTCAAGGTAACATTTTTGCCTTTCAACACTTTAAAGAGGTCTTTTGCAACAGATTTGCACAATGCAATGTGTCTTTTGATTTCTTGACTGCTGCTTTCATAGGTGTTTGATTGTGGATCCCAGTAAAATGAAATCCTTGACAACTTCAATCTTTTCTCCATTTATCATGATGTTGCTTTCTGGTCCAGTTGTGAGGATTTTTGTTTTCTTTATGTTGAGGTGTAATCCATATTGAAGGCTGTGGTCTTTGATCTTCATCAGTAAGTGCTTCAAGTCCTCTTCACTTTCAGCAAGCAAGATTGTGTCATCTGCATATCGCAGGTTGTTAATGTGCCTTACTCCAATCGTGATGCCCCGTTCTTCTTCATATAGTCCAGTTTTTCTGATTATTTTCTCAGCACACAGATTGAATAGTTTCATGGATTGAATTGTGTCCCTAAAAAATATCTGTCAGCTTGGCTAGGTCATGATTCCCAGTGTTGTATGATTGTCTACATTTTATGTGACATCCCTACGTGTTGTAAATCCTATCACTATGATATAATGAGATGGATTAGTGGCAGTTATATATATATTTCTTTAATTGTACTTCAGGTGAAGGTTTACAGAACAGTTCCTCATTAAACAGTCAGTACACATATTATTTTATGACATTGGTTAACAACCCCAGAACGTGTCAACTCAATCCCTTCTCAAACTTTTTTTTTTCTTGGTGAAAATATACATAGCCAAAGATACACCATTTCAAAAATTTCTACATTCACAGTTCAGTGACATCGATTATGTTCTTCAAGTTGTGCTGCTATTTTCACTTTAGATGAAGGTTAACTGAACAAAATATTTTCTCATTAAACAGTTAGTACACATGTTGCCTTATGACAATGGTTAACAACCCCACTACATGCTGACTTTGCCCTTTCTCAACCTTGGGTTCCTTATCATCAGCTTTCCTGTCCCCTCCTGCCATCTAGTGTTGTCCCTGGACTGCTGTGCCTCATTATTCCCATTTTGTTTTATGGGGCTGTCCAATCCCCAGCTGAACGGTGAACCTTGGAAGTGACTTCAACACTGAGCTATAAGGGTGTCTGGGGGCCATACTCTCAGGATTTCTCCAGTCTTTTTCAGTCCAGTAAATCTGGTCTGTTTTTGTGTGTGTTAGAATTTTGTTCTATATCCTTCTCCAGCTCTGTCCAGAACCCTCTGATGTGATCCTGGTGAGAGCAGTCACTGATGGTAGCCGGACACCATCTAGCTGTACTGGACTCAGTCTGGTGGAGGCCTTGGTAGCTGTGGTCCATTAGTCATTTGGACTAATCTTTTCCATGCATCCTGTTCTCTTCGTTCTGCCTTTATCCTGAAGGGGTGAGACCAGTCAAGTATCTTAGATGGCTGCTCATAGGCTTAAGACCGCAGATGCTACTCACCAAGGTGGAATGTAGAACATTGTCTTTATAAACTGTGTTATGACAATTGAGCTAGATGTTTCCTGAGACCTCGGTCCCCACAGCCCTCCACCCAGCAATTCAGTCCCTCAGGGAGTTTGGATGTGTCTAGGGAGCTTCCATGACCTTTCCTTGTACAAGTTGTGCTGGTTTCCCCAGTATTGAGTATTGTCTCACCCTTCACCAAAGATACCAGTTATCTATTGCTTATTTAGTATTCCCCCCCACCCATCTCATCCTTCGTAACCAACAAAGATTGTTACATTTTGTGTGTGAACGATTTCATGGGTTTTTACAATGGAGGTCTCATACAATATTTGTCCTTTTGTGATTGTCTTATTTCACTCAGCATAATGTCCTCCAGTTTCATCCATGTTACGAGATGCTTCACAGATTCATCACTGTTCTTTCTCATTGCATAGTACTCCACCGTGTGTATGTACCATAGTTTGTTTATCCATTCATCTGTCATTGGGCATCTGGGTTGTTTCCATCTTTTTGCTATTGTGAACAATGCTGCCATTAACATGGGTGTGCATATGTCTATTCAAGTGACGACTCTTATTTCTCTAGGATATATTCCTTGGAGTGAGATTGCGGGCTCATATGGTATTTCTATTTCTTGCTTTCTAAGGAAGCGCCGTATCATTTTCCAAAATGGTTGTATCATTTTGCATTCCCACCAGCAGTGCATAAGAGTTCCAATCTCCCCGCAACCCCTCCAACATTTGTTATTTCCAGTGTTTTTGATTCATGCCAGTAATGCCAGGGTGAGAAGGTATCTCA
>NW_004444242.1:507113-508496 GCF_000243295.1 Trichechus manatus latirostris
TGAAGTCTTTTGAAGAGCATAGGTGTTTGATTTTTAGAAGATCCCAGTTATCTAGCTTATCTTCTGGGATTTGTGTGTGGATGGTTATGGTTTGTATCTGTTAATGCCTTGTATTAGGACCTATAGCGTTGGTCTTATTTTTTTCTTCTATGAACTTTAGAGTTTTTGGCTTTATATTTAGGTCTTTGATCAATTTTTAATTAGTTTTTATATATGATGTGAGGTATGGGTCCTGTTTCATTTTTTTGCAGATGGATATCCAGTTTTGGCAGCACCATTTGTTAAAAAGACTGTCTTTTCCCCATTTGATGGACTTCGGGCCTTTGTCGAAGATCAGGTGACCGTAGGTAGATGGATTTACATCTGGGTTCTCAATTCTGTTTCATTGGTCAGTGTATCTGTCCTTGTACCAGTACCAGTCTGTTTTGACTACCATAGCTGTGTAGTAAGTTCTGAGGTCAGGTAGTGTGAGTCCTCCTACTTTATTCTTCTTCTTCAATAGTGCTTTACTTATTCGGGGCTTCTTCCCTTTCCATATGAAGTTAATCATTAGTTTTTCCATCTCTTTGAAGAATGTTGTTGGTATTTTGATTGGGATTGCATTCTGTTTGTAAATTGCTTTGGGTAGAATGGTTATTTTCACAATGTTGAGTCTACCTATCCATAAGCATGGTATGTTTTGCCATTTATGTAGATCCCTTTGGGTTTCTTGCAGTAGTGTTTTGTAGTTTTCCTTGTATAGGTCTTTTACATCCCTGGTTAGATTTATTCCTAATTATATATATATATTTTTAGGGGCTCTTATAAATGGTATTGTTTTCCTGATTTCCTTTTCGTTGTTCTCCTTATTGGTGTATAGGAATCCAACTGATTTTTGTATGGTTATCTTGTATCCTCCTACCCCACTGAATCTTTCTATTAGTTCCAGTAAATTTCTCGTGGAGTCTTTACGGTTTTCTATGTATAGTATCATATCTACCACAAACCGGGACAGCTTAACTTCTTCATTACCTATTTGGATGCCCTTTATTTCTTTGTCTTGCCTTTTTACTCTAGCTAGAATTTGCAGCACAATGTTAAATAGGAGTGGTGAAAAAGGACATCCTTGTCTTGTTCCTTTTCTCAAGAGGAATGTTTTCAGCCTCTCTCCATTAAGAATGATGTTGGCCATTGGTTTTGCATAGACGCCCTTTATTATGTTGACTAATTTTCCTTCTATACCTATTTTATTGAGAGTTCTTATCAGGAATGGGTGTTGTATTTTGTCAAATGCCTTTTCTGCATCAATTGATATGATCATGTGATTCTTTTCTTTCCTTTTATTTATGTGGTGGATTACTTTGATTTTCTAATGTTGAACCATACTTGCATACTGGTATGAAT
>NW_004444242.1:509785-521723 GCF_000243295.1 Trichechus manatus latirostris
GCTTTTTTTGTGCTGCTTACTTTTTCTTTGTTCTTCTTACTCTCCTGTGCTGAATTGCTTTTGTTTGTGGATTTTTTTTCATTTCTTTTGTTTTTGTAGGTTTTGTGTTTACTGAGACTTTGTTTTTCTGCTCAATTTTTATGTTTTTTAACTTTCTTTGTGGTTACTGTGAAATTTACTTTTATCTTTCTAAGTTCGAAGCAGTCTATTATTACTTGGTATTGCCTTGCCTTCCTCTCCATTAGAAGGTTGTATACCTACACCATTTATTCCTTCTTTTATTGTTCTGATGTTGTCGTCGTTCACAGATTAACTGCTTTGATTCCTTGTTGTATTCTCTTTGGTTTTGGATAGTCCTTGAGAGTTCATTTCCTAGATTGATATCTGGTGGGTACTATCCTTTGTCCTAGATTCAGCCTCTGAGCTGAAGTTGTTTCTTCTAAGATCGAAGGACTCCTTTTAATAATTATTGTAAGTTTGGTTTGGTTTTTACATTTTGATTTAATTTCTGTTTCACTGGAAATGTCCTAATTTCACCATCATATTTGAACGAGAGTTTTGCAGGATGTATTATTCTTGGTTGGCAATTTTTTGCTTTCAAGGTTTTATATATGTCATCCCATTGCCTTCTTGCCTGCATGGTTTGTGCTGCATAATCTGAACTTAGTCTTATTTTTTCTCCTCTGTATGTGACTTCTTGTTTTTCATGAGCTTCTCTCAGGATTCTTTGTCTTTGGTTTTAGCGAGTGTGATTATGATATGTCTTGGTGATTTTCTTTTAGGGTCTAACCTATATGGGGTTCATTGAGGTTCTTGGATGGTCAGCTTTTCATCTTTCCTGATATTGGGGAAGTTTTCTGCCAGCAGTTCTTCAATGATCCTCTCTGTGTTTTCTGTTTTCTCCCTCTGTTCTGGAACTCTGATCACTCACAAATTTTTGCTTTTGATTGTATCCCACCTAATTATCAGGGTCTCCTCATTTTTCATTGTTCTTTTTTTCTGAGTTTTCCTTATACAGAGTTGTATCCAAGTGTTTATCTTCAGTTCCACTGATCCTGCCTTCCACTATTTCAGATGTGCTCCTCAGTCCTTCTATACCACTGTCCATTTCTGAAATCTTGTTGTTTATCTTTGGAATTTTAATTGCTTTTTTTGAATAATTTCTAGTTGTGAATTTATTTTGGCATTTTGTTCCTGTATTATTTTCCTGAATTCTTCCATTTTTTGGTCTGTCGTTTCCATGAATTTGTCTATTTTTTTCTCATTTTTGTCTGCTTTTTGCTTTAACTTTTGGATAATTCTGAGTATTAGAGATTTGAATTCCCTGTCAGGTAGTTCTAGTGCATTTTTTTCCACTGGAAAGTCATCTGGTGTTTTATTTTGGACGCCTATTGGAACAGTCCTGTCCTGTTTCTGTAAATGTTTTGATATTGTCTGCTGTCATCGGGGCATTCAGTAGTTATTTTTCTCATTTATTGATTTGAGATTTGTTTGTTTCATCCTTTTTTAAATTTGGCTATGTCTGAGCAGGCGGGTTGTGTGTTCTTTGTTGTTTGCTTGTCTGTGGGCACGATACTTTTCACCTCCTTCTCCAATTGGCAGGGTCAGTTGCTCAGATATGGTACAGCAGGGCAGGTCTAGCTGAAAAGGAGTTGCTGGGATGGGTTGTTTGTGGCACTTACTATAGCCACCAAGGAGGGTCGGTAATCACTGCAGGGCAGGTTCCATTAGGTCATGTTTGTGCTGCTTGGTGGTGTGATGTTAAGTGCATGGTGCAGGTAGGCAGGACAGAGTGGGGAGATTGTGATGCGTGGAGCTAAGATGGGTATGGAAGAGAGGAGAGAGGAACAGGAGCCAAAAACATACAGAAAAAAAGAGTGCTAGGGGAGCTTGCCATTGGAGTGGAGAGATGAGAGACTATGAAATGGAGACAAACAAAAAGGGAAGAAGAAAAAAAAGAAAAGAATGAATAAAGAAAAATTAGAAAAGAAAAGAACAGCAAAACTCCCAGGGATCCCACTGGTGAAGCTACGAGTTCTGGGGAAGTTGTTCTGAGGTGTTGTCTGGCTAGAAGGCATAGAGGTATTCAGTGCCAGGTATTCAGGGGACAGGAAGAGAAAGAAGGTATAGAGACCTGAGAAATAGAGTAATGAAGAAAGACAAATAGGGGAAAAGGGAAAAGAAAACAAAACAAATTAAAAACAAAAAAAAGAACAAGTAAAGCGCCCAAAAAACAGGAAAAAAAGAAAATAAAAAAGAAATGCCCTCTAGGATCTCTCTGTGCATCTGTGCAATCTGAGAGGTAGGTCCCAAGCTGCGTAGTATTGTCCTGCCGGAATGGACTCCCAACTAGAGAAAAGAAAAAGAAAACAAACAAACAATTCAAAACAAACAAACAAAGAAAAAGCCTCGGTATCCCACCAGCATGACAGCACAGACCAGAAAGCAGTTCCACACTTGAACAGAGCCCAGCAGCCCCTTAGGAAGAAGCAAAGATGTGCCCATAGCCAGGTATTTGAGCAAAAGGAGGGGGAGGTGGTGAGAGGTAAGGAAGAAATCAAAAAGAAACCAAAAAAAGCAACACCAGCAGTCAATGAATGGCACTCAGGGAGTCGGCCAGTGAGGGTGGGTGGAATCGAAGCAGACGGTGCTTCTGGATCAAGAGACTGTGGACACGGGAACCAGAGGAGGCCGAGTTGGGGGAGAATAAGTGGGGGGTGGGGGTGGGAAAGCATATATCGCCAGTTACCAGTTGTTCTATCTCCTGCTGGAAGCTCCGTGAAGCTATTTTCTCATACCCCTGTTTGCTGGTCTCTGATAGGAGTCCAAGATGGCAGATCTGTGCTGCGTTAGCTGTTAGGGGACCTCTGCATGAATTTCTCCTCGCTCTCTGTTCTCTGTCAGTTTTCTTACTCCATTTGGTGCTTGGCTGAGTTCTTTATCTCTTCATTTGATGTTTTAGGTTTTCAGGATTGCTGTTTTCTCTGTTTGGCTTAGTTTTTTGGATCTTTGCTGTGGAGGGACGGCGTGGTGCTTCTGCCTAGAGGACCATGTTGCCGGAAGTCTGTCCTAGTGGCAGTTATATTGATGAAGTCTACAAGATTAGGTAATGTCTTTAGCCAATCTCTTTTGAGATATAAAAGAGAAGTGAGCAGAGAGACATGGGGATCTCATGCCACCAAGAAAGCAGTGCCAGGAGAAGAGTGTTTCCTTTGGACCTGAGGTTCCTGTTCTGAGATTCTCCCAGACCAAGGGAAGACTGATGACAAGGACCTTCCTCCAGAGTCGATAGAGAGAGAAAGACTTCCTTGGATCTGGGACCTTAATTTGGACTTCTAGCCTCCTGGACCGTGACAGAATAAACTTGTTAAAGCCATCCAGTTGTGGTGTTTCTGTTACAGCAGCACTAGATAGCTAAGACAAATAGGTGTGGTGAAAGGATACAACTCTTACGCACACCTTTCATGATTTTAAACCATGCACTATCCCCTTGTTGTGTTTGAACGACTACCTCTTATCCATGTACAGATTCCTCATGAGCACAATTAAGTGTTCCAGAGTTTCCATTCTCTGCAATGTTGTCTATAATTTGTTATGATCCACACAGTTGAATGCCTTAGCATAGTCAATAAAACACAGGTAAACTTCTTCCTGGTATTCTCTGCTTTCAGCCAGGATCCATCTGACATCAACAATGATATCCCTGGTTCTAAGTCCGCTTCTAAATCCCGGTTGAATTTCTGGCAGTTCCCTATTGATAAATCACTGTGGCCATTTTTGAATGATCTTCAGCAAAATTTTGCTTGCATGTGATATTAATGATATTGTTTGATAATTTCTGCATTCGTTTGGATCTCCTTTCTTGGGAATAGGCATAAATATGGATCTCTTCAAGTCATTTGGCCATGTAGCTCTCTTCCAAATTTCTTGGCATAGACAAGTGAGTGCTTCCAGTGTTGTATTGATTTGTTGAAACATCTCAATTTGTATTGTCAATTCCTGGAGGCTTGTGCTTTCTAACTCCACTTCTTTGCACATTTCATTATATTACTTCAGTTTGTCTTCTTGAGCTACCCTTTGAACTCTTCTGTTTAGCTCTTTTACTTCATCATTTCTCTGTTCAGTTTATCCACGCTACATTCAGGAGCAAGTTTCAGAGTCTCTTCTGACATCAATTTTAGCCTTTCTTTCCTATCTTTCTAATGACTTTTGCTTTCTCTACGTATGATCCCTTGATGTTATCCCACAACTCATTTGGTTGTCGATCATTAGTGTTCAATGCATCAAAACTCTATTCTTGAGGTGGACTTTAAATTCAGCCGAGATATACTCAAGTTTGCATTTTGGTTCTCATGGACTGCTTTAATTTTCTTCAGCTTCAGCTTGAGTTTCCTTATGAGCAATTGATGATATGTTTGGCAGTCGGCCCCTGGCCTTGTGGCCTTGTTCTGACTGATGGTATTGAGCTTCTCTATTGTCTCTTTCCACACATGTAGTGGATTTGAATCCTGTATATTCCATCTGGCAAGGTCTAAGTGTATAGACACCATTTTTGTTCTTTAAAAATATATTTCCAATGAATAAGTCGTTAGCCTACCAAAATTCTATCAGTGCAATCTCTGGCATGGTTTCTTTCACAAAGGCCATATTTTCCATCTATTGATCTTTCTTCTTTGTTTCCAGCATTCGCATTCCAATCACCAGTAATTACCAATGTATCTTGATTGTACATTTGATCAATTTCTATTTCTATTCAATTAATATTCAATTTTATTCAATTACTGTTTCCTTATCTTTTTGATGTCTTTCATTTCTGAATTAAGTAACCTGTGTGTTTTTTTTTTATTTTTTCCTTTTCAAGTCTTTCAAGTAGTTAGTGAATTTTATTGAGTATTTCAAAGAACCAGATCTTTGTTTCATTGACATTTTTACTTTTATTTTTCTGCTTACAATTTCTTTGATTTCTGTTTTTTCCCATATTTTTATATCATTTTATAGGGTTTTGATTGATTTATCTTGCTGTTTATATGTTCTTAATAAACTTAGACTATTTTTGGGTACCTTTCCTAATGTTAGTATTTAGTGCTTTAAATGTCTCTCTTTGCACTGCTTTAGCTGTGTCCTACAAATTTTGACATATTGTCCTTTCATCTTCACTCTGTTCAATGTATTTTTTTGCCTTCTTCTTTAAGCCATGAATTATTGGGAAGTGTGTTGTTTAGTTTCCAAGTGTTTGGAGACTTTATTGGCAAACCTCTGTTAACTGATTTCTGGTTTGATTTCTTTGTGATCAGAGAACACATTCTGTATGATTTCAATCTTTTTAAATTTGTTGAAGTTTTTTCTTTTTTTTAATGGTCCGGGATATGGTCTATCCTGGTGTATGTTCCATGGGTGCTTTAAAAAAATGTGTTACTGTTGGTTGATTGTGTTTTGTATATATTTGATACTTTTATATATGTATATATATATATATATATACACATACATATTTTCTATCAATTACTGACAAAATAAGTTGAAATCTTTAGCTGTAATCATGGATTTCTCTATTTTTCCTTTCAGTTCTATCAGTTTTTGCTTCACGTATTTTATAGCTCTTTTACTTGATGCATACACTTTCATTATTTTTATGTTATTTAACTATTTTCGCAACATATGTCTTTTAACTGGTGTCTTTAGACAATTTACATTGAACGTAATTATTGACATGTTAGTTCAGTTTAATATTTTTGTTTGTTTGCTTTCTCTTTGTTCCTCTGTTTCTTTGTTTTCTTTCCTCCATGTGTGTTATTTGAACATTTTTTATAATTTTATTTTAATTTATCTATAATGTTATTGACTGTATCTCTTTGTACAGCTTTTTAGTGGTTTCTCAAGGTATTAATAAACTTATGTTACAGTTTACTGGTGTTCATATTTCAAGTGAAATGTAGACACTTTACCTCCCATTATGCACCTTTACGCTCTGCAATTTATAATTGTCTTAAATACTTTTCCTACATATACTTAAAGCCACACTAGACAGTGTTAAATTTGTACTTCAATTGTCAAATTTAATTTATAAAACTCAAGAGAATATGCAAAGTACGTTGAATGTACTAATGTTTTTGCTATTTTCCTTGTTCTTTCTTCCTTCTTAATGTTTCAGGATTCCTTCTTTTATCATTTTCTTTTTGTTTAGGAATCTTTAGAGATCCTTTTACAGTAGTCTGATGCAGTTAAATGAGCCCTGGAGGTGCAGTTGTTAAGCTCTTGACTGCTAACTGAAAGGTCAAAAGGTTGGCTGTTCAAACCTGCCAGCTGCTCCAAGGGAGAAAGATGTGGCAGTTTGCTCCTATAAAGATTATAACATTGAAATCCCTGTGGGGACAGTTCCACCCTGTCTATAGGTTTGCTATGAGTGGCTATATATATGTATATATATATATTTTTTTGATGGAATCTAATTCACTTACTTTTGCTTCATCTGAAAATGTTTTGATTTACCCTTTATTCTTGAAGGATGTTTTGACTGATATAGAATTATTAGTTGACAGGTTTGTGTGTGTGTGTGTTGTTCTTTTTTTTTCCCAGAACTTCAACAGTATTGTTCCACTTCCTTCTAGCCTTAATGGTTTCTGATGAAAAATTACTACCACTCAAAATGTTTTCCCTAATAAGTAAGGTGTCGTTTCTCTCTTACCGCTTTCAGTATTCTTTGTTTTTAGTTTTCAGAAGTTGTACTATGACCTGTGGTGGTGTACATTTTGGGGGGTTATCCTGCCTGGTGTTTTCTAAGCTTCTTGAATGTATAGGTTTATGTTCTTTGCCAAATTTGGGAAGTTGTCAGCCATTATTTCTTTCAGCAGTTTTTCAGTCCCACTCTCTTTATCCTCCTGGAATACTGACATCACAAATGTTAGATTTTGTTTTTAATAGTCCCACAGGCCTGAGGCTTTGTTAATTTCTTTTCAGTCTATTTTCTCTCTTTTATTAGATTAATTTCTATTGTGCTATCGTTTGACTCATTCATTTTTTTGTCCTTTCAATTCTGCTGTTGAGCCCCTTTATTGAGCTTTTTGTTTTGGTTACTGTATTTTTCTAAAAATTACATTTGTTTTGTCTTTAAATCTTTCATTTATTTTGCTGATTTTTTTGCTATTTTTTTCAGAAGTGTTTTTAAATGTTCTTTGAAGCAGTTTTATGATGGTTACATTAATATATTTGTCAGATAATTCTATCATCTCTGTCACCTCAGGGTTAGGATCTGAGGTAGGCAGGATAATATCCCTCTAAAAATGTCTATGCCTTAATCTCACAAACCTGTGACTATGGTACCTTATGTGGCAAAAGGAACTTTGCACATGTGATTAAGGTAAGGATATTGAGAGAGGGAGATATCTGGCAGGACCTTGGTAATCATAAGGGTCTGTATAGGAAGAAGGTAGGAGGGTCAGAATTAAAGATAGATTGAAGATACTACGCTGCTGGTTTTGAATATGGAAGAAGGGTCACAAGCAAAGGAATGGAGACAGTTATGGAACCTGGAAAAAGTAAGTGAAGAGATTCCCCATAGAGCCTCCGGAACTAATGCAAAACTTTGGGACATGTTGATTTTTGCCCGGTGTGATTTTATATTTCTGACCTCCAGAATTGTAATATAAATTTATGTTGTTGCAAGCCACTGAGTTTGTGCTAGTTATAGTAGCAATATATATCAAATACAGCATCTATTGATTGTCCTTTATATTCAAGTTGAGATTTTCCTGGTTCTTAATATGATGAGTGGTTTTCAATTGAAATCTGAATGTTATGGATACTTTGTTACAAGATTCTGGATCTTATTTATTTTTTTTAGGTGATTTTTTTTTAATACTGCTTTGGCAGGGAAAGGTGGGGTGCTGCTTTGATACTGCCAGGATAGGATAGAAATCTAGGTTCCTACTCAGCATTCTTGGACATCTGAGAGGGAATGGTGGGCTCCTCATTACTGCCGAGTGGGAGTGGGATTTCCTGTTCCCCACTAGGCCTTCACTTATACCATCTTGGCTGGAAAGAGTAGGAGTGCCTCCATACTATTCCCCAGGTGGTCTTCAATGACACTGTGGAAATAGTCCTCTTTAACAACAGGTGATGGAGAGCCTATTGACTATCCAATAGGTCTTTATAATGTTACTTTGTTACTGCTCAATGTACAATGTGTGTGCAAGTCCAGGTTCCCCATATGTTCTTGGCAGTGGGGTGTCTCAGCAGGAATAAAAATCCTGGTTTGCTAATTGGCATATTCTGACACCATTCTGGCAGGGATTGGTATACCTCATCATAGTCTGGCAAGACAAGTCTAGGCTCCCCACTTAACCTATGGTGGCATGGGTGGTGATGGGGGTAACAGGATTTTTGTTTGTTTGGTGTTTTGTGTGTGTGTGTGTGTGACATTTGACTTGAGCAGAGCAGTTATTGTCTAAAAGTTTTCTCTCTGGCTAAACTACCTCTTTCCTGGTTTTTGGCTAAAGAGAGTAGAATTTTTTGGGGGGGTGGGACTTTGTTTGTGTCCTTTGGCATTTCTCAGTTGCTGGTTTTTCTGCTTCATGTCAGGAATGTATGAGGCAAAAAGAAAACCCAGGAGACTCACTGATGGGTTATTCCTTTTGTCTTAAGATTCTTAGTTGGTCTATATTCTTCTTTTCACCCTTTAGAACCTTCTTATACTTGTTTTATATATAATGTCCAGGGTTTTTCATTGTTCTTAGTGGGAGAGCATGCTTACTTTATCTTCCTGGAAGCAGAAATTCTATTCTTTCTTAAGCACAAATAAGGTGAGGTTAAGAGATGTTAAACAACTCGCTGAAGTTTACACATCTACTAGTCAAGTAGAGGGGTTTTGAATTTAATTCCTTCTTTTTCACCCAGTTTCTGTAGTTTAAGGGCAAATAACTGAAGGTTTTAAATACTACCTTAAGGAATGTAGACTTTATTCTAAAGGCAACAGAGAAATATTAAAAGCAGATTTTTGAAGAGCAGACAGGGACATTTGACTGAGATATTTGGCTGGATTTTAAATTTGACGTGGAACTTAATCTTATTTCTAAGTCTAATATTTTTTTTTCTTCAATTTCCGTGTGTAATCTCTTCTGAACACTTGATATCTTTTGAGGTGAATACCTATTTTTGGTTTCTTCTTTAAATTCTCATTGATAGTCCTCAAACTTCAAAAAGATCAACTAAAGGAAGAAGGCTGTATCATGTCAGGTAGCTGACAGTCTCAGCCAGAGGAGTGGGAGAGGAGCGTATCAAGGGGTATTTTGACAGAATGCCAAATTAAAACAATTATAAAAATTCCTGTTTATCCAGCGCATCTTTGTTCAGCTGCTGTAGGGCCATCTTGACAGAGACAGCATGTGTCCACCTCACAGAATCCAGCTTCTTTGTGCATGTTGATTTGAACAGAAACCATGGTGTCTGTGTGTTTGTTTATACACATAACACACATCTCATACAGAGCTAGGATCACTGTGTACCAGATATAAGATGACAAGCAGCAAAATCCCAATTTTTATTAACCTCTTTTTGGATGTACTCCTTTGTTTTAATTTTTTCCGCACAAAAATTTATACACACATTGTTATGTGACTCTAATTGCTCTCCCCATATTGTGACAGCACACTCCTCCTTTCCACCCCTGATTCCCCATGTCCATTCAACCAGCTCGTAGCCCTCTCTGCCTTCCCATCTCACCTCCAGACAGAAGCTGCCCATTTAGTCTCTCGTATCTACTTGAGCTAAGAGTCACACTCCTCACGAATATCACTTTATGTCCCATAGTCCAGTCCAATCCCTGTCTGAAAAGTTGGCCTCAGAAACTTTTTCAGTTCTGGGCTGATAGAGAATCCAGGAGTTATGTTTTCCAGGATCTCCAGTCTCAGTCAGACCGTTAAGTGAGGTCTTTTTACTAGAATTTGAGTTCTGCACCCCACCTTTCTCCTGCTCCATCCGGGACTCTGTTGTGTTCCCTGTCAGGACAGTCATTGGTGGTAGCCGGCACCATCTAGTTCTTCTGGTCTCAGGCTGATGAGGTCTCTGCTTTATGTGGCCCTTTCTGTCTCTTGGGCTACTTCTTTCCTTGTGTCTTTGGTGTTCTTCATTCTCCTTTACTCCAGGTGGTTGGGACCAATTGATGCATCTTAGATGGCGGCTTGCAAGCTTTTAAGACCCCAGACACCACTCACTAAAGTACGATACAGAACACTTTCTTAATAAGCTTTGTTATGCCAGTTGACCTAGATGTCACCTGAAAGCATAGTCCCCAAACCCCTACCCCTGCTACTCTATCCCTCAGAGTGTTTGATTGTATTCAGGAAACTTCTTAGCTTTGCTTTAGTCCAGTTGTGCTGACTTCCTCTGTAGTGAGGGCTGTCCTTCCTTTCACCTCAGATAGTTCATATCTACTATCTAGTTAGTAAATAACCCTCTCCCTACCTCCCCATCCTTGTAATCATCAAAGAGTGCTTTCTTCTGTGTTTAAACCTTTTCTTCAGTTCTTATAATAGTGGTCTTATACAGTATTTGTCCTTCTGTGACTGACTAAATTCACTCAGCATAATGATCTCCAGCTTCCTCCATGTTATAAGATGTTTCACAGCTTAATCATTGTTCTTTATCGCTGTGTAGTATTCCATTGTGTGGATATGCCACAATTTGTTTATCCATTCGTCCGTTGATGGGCACCTATGTTGTTTCCATTTTTTGCTACTGTGAACTTTGCTGCGATGAACATGGGTGTGCATATATCTATTCATGTGATGGCTCTTATTTCTCTAGGATATATTCCAAGGAGCAGGATATCTGGATAGGATGGTACTTCTATTTCTAGCATTTTAAGGAAGCACCAAGTGGATTTCCAAAGCGGGTGTACCATTTTACACGCCCACCAACAGTGTATAAGTGTTCCAGTCTCTCCAAAACCTCTCCAGCATTCATTATTTCATGTTTTTTGGGTTAATGGTAGCCTTGTTGAGGTGATATGACATCTCCTTGCAGTTTTGATCTGCATTTCTCTAATGGCTAATGATCGCGAGCATTTTTTCATGTGTCTCTTAGCTGCCCGAATATCTTCTTTGGCTAAGTGTCTGTTCATATCCTTTGCCCATTTTTTAACTGGCTTATTTGTCTTTTTGTTGTTGAGGATTTGCAGTATCTTGTAGATTTTACAGATTAGACGCTGATCGGATTTGTCATAGCCAACAATTTTTTCCCAGTCTGTAGGTTGTCTTCTTACTCTTTTGGTGAAGTCTTTTGATGAGCATAAGTGTTTGATTTTTAGGAGCTCCCATTTATCTGGTTTCTCTTCTGGTGCTTGTGTGTTGTTGCTTATGGTTCATGTTGTGTTTATGCCATGTATTAGGGCTCCTAGCATTGTCCCTATTTTTTCTTCCATGATATTTAACACTTTCAATTTTATATTTAACTCTTTGATCCATTTTGAGTTAGTTTTTGTTCATGGTGTGAGGTATGGGCCTTGTTTCAATTTTTTGCTTATGGATATCCAGTTATGCCAGCACCATTTATTAAAGAGACTGTCTTTTCCCCAATTAGCAGACTTTGGGTCTTTGTCAAATATCAGCTGCTCATAGGTGGATGAATTTATGTCTGGATTCTCAATTCTGATCCATTGGTCTATGTATCTGTTGTTGTATGAGTACCAGGCTGTTTTGACTACAGTGGTTGTATAATAGTTTCTAAAATCAGGTAGTGTGAGGCGTCCCACTTTGTTCTTCTTCTTGAGTAATGCTTTACTTATCCGGGGCCTCTTCCCTTTCCATATGAACTTGGTGATTTGTTTCTCCATCTCATTAAAAAATGCCCTTGGTGAAAAGATTAGTCCAAAGGACTAATTGTCCACAGCTACCAAGGCCTCCACCGGACTGAGTCCAGTACAGCTAGATGGTGCCCGGCTACC
>NW_004444242.1:521870-563066 GCF_000243295.1 Trichechus manatus latirostris
AGATGCTTTGTAATATTTCAATGCTTTGGATTTTGTTAAGGCTTGCTTTATGGCCTAATATGTGATCTATTCTGGAGAATGTTCCATGTGCATTGGAAAAGAAAGTGTACTTGGCTGCTATTGGGTGGAGTATTCATTATATGTCTATGAGATCAAGTTGGTTGATTGTAGCGTTTAGCTATTCTGTGTCTTTGTTGAGCTTCTCTCTGGATTTCCTGTCCTTCAACGAAAGTGGTGTGTTGAAGTCTTCTACTACTATTGTGGAGCTGTCTATCTCTCTTTTCAGTGATGTTAGAGTTTGTTTTATGTATTTTGGAACCTTGTTGTTGGGTGCATCAGTATTTATTATAGTTATGTCCTCCTGGTGTATTGACCATTTAATCATTATATAGTGCCCTTCCTTATCCTTTGTGGTTGATTGTACTTTAAAGTCTGTTTTGTCAGAGTTTAGTATTGCCTGTCCTGCTCTTTTTTGAGTTTTGTTTGCTTGATATATTTTTTCCATCCTTTGAGTTTTAGTTTGTTTGTTTCTTTAATTCTCAGGTGTGTCTCTTGTAGGTAGCATATAGACGGATCGTGTTTTTTTATCTAATCTGCGACTCTCTGTCTCGTTATTGGTGTATTTAGTCCATTTAAATTCAGCTAATTACTGATAAGTATGAGTTTAATCTGTAATTTTGATGTCTTTTTTTGTGTGTTGTTCACAGTTTCTTTGTTCCACTTAATTTCCTGTGATGAGTCATTTTTCTTTATGTATTTTCTTTTCATCTTTTTCATTGTTGTTGATTTGTGTTTGCTGAGTCTTTATATTTTTCTAGTTTTTTTAATTTTGATTTGTAGGATTGTTGGTTTCCTTTGTGGTTACCTTAATATTTATCCCTATTTTTCTAAGTTTATAGTAGTCTTATTTCTTTATATTGCCTTGACTTCCTCTCCATATGAAAAATCTATGTATACATTTTTTAAGTCCCTCTTTTTTTTTTCTAATGTTGTCATATTTTATGTATTAACATCTGTTTCCCTATTTTCAGTGTTTTAGCTTTGATATCTTTTTGTGACTTCCCGATCTGGGTTGATATCTGGTTGCTCTGTCCTGTGTTCTATTCTTGAGTTGTTATCTGATGTTACTGCTTTTCTAATCGGAGGACTCCCTTTAGTATTTCTTGTCATTCTTCTTAGTTTTTTGAAAATTCCCTAAACTTCTGTTTATCTGGAAATGCCCTAATTTCACCATCATATTTGAGAGACATTTTTGCTTCATATATAATTCTTGACTGGCAGCTTTTTTCCTTCAAAGCTTTATATATGTCATCCCATTGCCTTCTTGCCTGCATGGTTTCTGCTGAGTAGTCTGAGTTTATTCTTATTGACTCTCCTTTGTAGATGACTTTTTGTTTATCCCTAGCTGCTCTTAAAATTCTCTCTTTATCTTTGGTTTTGGCAAGTTTGATTGTAATATCTCTTGGTGACTTTCTTTTGGGATCTACCTTATGTGAGGTTCAATGAGCATCTTTGATAGATATCTTGTCATCTTTCACGATATCAGGGAAGTTTTCTTCCAACAAATCTTCAACAATTCTCTCTGTATTTTCTGTTATCCCCCCTGTTCTGCTACTCCAGTCACTCGTAGGTTATTCTTCTTGATAGAGTCCCACATAATTCTTAGGGTTTCTTCATTTTTTTAAATACTTTTATTTGGTTTTTCCTCAAATAAGTTGGTGTCAAGTGCTTTGTCTTCAATCTCACTACTTCTGACTTCCATTGCCTCAATTCTACTCCTATGACTTTCTATTGAGTTGTCTAATTCTGAAATTTTATTGTTGATCTTCTGAATTTCTGATTGCTGTCTCTCTATGGATTCTTGCAGCCTGTTAAATTTGTCATTATGCTCTTCTCTAATCTTTTTAATTTCCTCTATTGTGTGTTCTGCATTTTGCTTAATTTCCTTCCTAATTTCTTGAAGAGTTCTGTATATTACTCTTTTGTATTCTGCCTCTGGTAATTCCAATAAATTTTCCTCCTCTGGAAAATTTCTGGCTTCTTTATCTTGGGAACTTGCTGAAGCTATCATGGATTGTCTTTTTATGTGATTTGATATTGACTGTTGTCTCTGAGCCATCAATAAGTTATATTTCTTTATTTTAAGTTTGCTTACTGTGTCCTAGAGTCTTGTGTTGTTTTGATATGCCCAAATAGGCTGGTCGTATGAGCTAGTTTGATTATTGGCAACTTTGAGGCTCTAATGTCCTGTCACCAGGTAGTTAGACCTGTTACTAAGTATGTGAGCTCAGGAGGCCACCCACTTCTCTTGTATGGATTCAGCTCAGGTGCCCAGGTAGATAGCCACCAAGTGTGTGGTGTAGGCTCTCACTTGCTGTCCTAGACAGACATTGATGTTTGGTGTAAACCAGGCATCTCGTTGCAGCAGGTGACACACTCTGAGCAAGGCAGGGGGCTGACAGCTGCCCCCAAGTGTCCAAGAGGAAGGAGTGTCCCTGTTCCCTAGAGTGCATAGGTGAGCATCTAATGCTGTTGGCTGTAAGGACTGGGGGGCACCTCTTATTCATGGGCCCCTCTTGCAGGTGGCTAGGTGGTGGGGGTGGCACCACCAGTCCTCAGACCCCTGATGTGGGTAGGTGAAGTCCCTGCTTAATGGGCAGAACAATGTCAAATGTCAAGAACCTGCCACTTCACAGCTGAAACAGTTGAAGTTAGGGTTCCGATATATACCCTGTTTTACTTCGGTAACGAGGGCTGTTGAGATGGGCCCACACAAGTCTATCCGGGGGAAGGACACTTAAAGTGTGTTGATCCCTTATGCCTGTGCCTAGGCAAAGTAGCTCTGCTATACTGTGTTCCTGACTTAGGGAAGCCAGCAGTTTATTTTTTCCCCGTTTGTTAATTTTTCACTCTCCAAGGCAGGGAGAATGGCTCCAGGCATGTGAAGGATCTTACTTCCGGCCCAGGGGACTCAGCAATTGCTGAAGACAGTCCGGACCCAGTGCAGAGCGGGGAGCCTGGAGGTAAATGGGACAGAGGTTTTTCCATAAGGGGGGTGTTTTTGATCCATGCAGTAAGCCATATGGAAGTACTTATCTTTCCTGGAGGGCTGCTTCTCACTGATTCTTTGCAGCTGTGTAGACTGTGGCATGGGTCTCTCCCGGTGCCAAAAACGTGCCTCCTGAGCTTGGCTGCTTGCCTGCCTTGCTACTCACCTGCTAGCTGATCAGGCCTGAAAGGCTCAGGCTCTTGACAGGTCAGGTCTGGCATCTCTTTGCTTCTTCTGAACTGTCTCTCCCTCTCCTTGCCACTCAGTCCAATTCCTCAACTTTGCCTTTGATGTTCAGTTCTCCCAGATTGCCATGTATAATCGAATCATTTGTTTTTTCAGGTCTTTGTTGTAAGAGGGTCCACTGGAATTGTCTGACTACTCTGCCTTCTTGGCCCTCCTCCTTTTTTTCCTTTACCTCTTTTTTAAGCATTTTTTCCAAAGCTTCCTTTACCCAAAAAATAAAAATTATAATATTACATTAAATTAATAATATTTGTTGAACACCTACTATGTGTTTAACAGAGTACCAGACCTTGAGGAGAAAGGGTAGAGATTCTTTAAGCCTGGAAAACTCAGACAGTGTTTCAGCGTTACCAACCTTCAATTCAATCTTACCTCCTTATTTGCATCTAACTCACTGCCTACTTTACTGAGTACATCCTGACCAAATGAACAAAATTCTTTTTTTCCACTCAAAAATGTCAATGTATATATTCCTTTCCCATTTACTTCTGTAGAGAATAGGTGTACCCCTCCTCTATTCCAACGCTAACTTCTCCATGTCGGTATTTGTTTCTCCTTCCTATTCTCTGCATAGGGCAGATGTTTCCAAACTTTAGATTTGTGGTACCCATAGGTTTTCACTAACTTAGGCCAAAAATTACCTAACAATTCCATTTATAAAGTCATTAACACCAAACAAATTAATAAATATTCATGTCCCAATCTTTTTGTATCTATTAAAAAATAATGTATACAAATTGAAAGATAAAAAATATTTTCTTCATTCTTAAATTCTCAGTAATTTGCCAATGGGATAAGTGCACAACTTCTCATACATTAGAATCAGATTGGACACCACCACCCTCGTACTCTGTTTCACATTGATTGTCACATGTACTTGCTTTTTATCACAGCACTGAAGAACCATCTTCACACAGAAAGCGATGTAGTGCTGTCTAATGGTGAAATTGTGACCTACTTCACAAAAGTAGTACAAACAGCACTTCACAGATATGAATATACTATGTTTCCTTCCAAAATTTAATATGTCACATGGTGCACTTGTGAGTTCATTGTGGTGCTCTGGAGCTCTGGGATTCAAGTTGGAGACCATGGACACAGTATTTACCAGTATCAACCACAGAGCCAGAATGCCTAGGTTAAAACCCAAGTTCTGCCATGCTTTAGGTATGCAGCTTAGAAGTCACTTATCTTTGCTTCGTAGGTTTGTTTTTTAGAAATTTAAAAGGACTGTGATGATTAATTTTATGTGTCCACTTAGCAAGACTATGTTTGTTCACACACTAGACTAGATGCTGTTTTGAAGTAGTTATTAAATTAATTGGTATTGTGATTAAATCAGCTGGCATAGAGTAAAGCAGATCACCCTCCATAATGTGGTGGTGATCACCTTCAATCAGTTGAAGGCCTTAGGAGCAAAAAAGGAGTTTTCCCAAGGGAGAATTGTGCCTCTAGAGTATCTATAGATATTTTTTGAGAACTTCTTCACTTTTCACTCTTTCCACCATCTTTCTGACCTATGGATTTTGGAACACAAGACTGCACTAATCTCTAGCCTGTCACCTGATTTACTGACCCACCATAATCACATGAGCGAATTCCTTAAAATAAATGTCTTTCTCCACCATCTTGATTTCTCAATTACTGAATAGGGTTTTAATGTTGACCTCTTTTTTCACTCTGGTGGGATAACTTAACCTCAAGCAGATTGAGATTTCCCCTTTTTACTCTGAGATATCCAGGCCTGAGAGGTTTACTCAGTGCTGTGCTGACCTCCACTGAGATACACACTAGCCCGTCAGAGGTTTGTTATCAGTCCTTGAAATCACAGCCATGTCATCACTGTGTCTCATCTGGCTTCAGTGGGTTTCTCAGAAATCCCCATGCCTCTCCTGCGTGAGTGAAATTGACAATTCTCTCTCTACACCTAATGGAATCTTGAAAATATATCCTCAGGCCGTTTCTGCCTGCATAGCCATTACCAGCTGAGTCTGCTCCTATCTGAACTTCTTTCTGAAGCTTAGAAAGTCTTGACCTATGGGGACATATGGAGGTGCTCTTATACATCAGGTGTCCCTGGCCTTTTTAGTCTCCTCAGGACCACATATTCCTGTGCCTCAAAACCAAAATCTCTTTCCTGGATTTTGTTGTCAAATCCCATTCATGAGGTAATATCACAGAATGGTCAATCTAATTAAATGAGAGAAATTTCCAATATATAAGAGGAAAGATTGGAAAGAAAGTTTAAATAAATACCGAGGTTTGTCAGTTTTAAATAGCTTCGTAGGTTATTCAGATGTGCAACCAAGGTGGAGAGCAAGTGCTTTACACGTTCTCCCTTGTTCGTTTAATAAATGGCCATCGCTCCCATCATCACTTTTGAAATCATGCCTCCTTTGTTTTTGCCTCTGGCATGACATGTCCTATAAACATCAGATTCTGACTTCCATTTTCCTGCTAGGTATTTCCACATAGATGTCCCCAATACTTCAAACTCAATAAAGCCAATATTGTAAATATTACCATAACCTACTCCAAAATTTCTATTCTACTTCATTTCCAATCTTGGGAAATGGCATTTGATCTACGAAATGTCAAAATTATCCCTGGTTCCTACAACTCTACACTTCTACTCAGGCGTTAAATATCATAGATTCTATAATCCCTTTTTAAAACTGCCACCGCTTCTTTTCTTACAGTGTGGATAGTATACCAAATGATTTAACAAGTATAATCCTGATTGATCAGTACAAGAACTCTGTAAGGTGGGGAAAGGAGATATTGTTATCTCCTTTTAATGATCAGAAACCTGAAACTCAGACAACCAATATGCCAAAGTTCATACGTAGATACACAGAGTATTTCAATTCTATGCACTTGTGTTTTGGCCTTTTGGACACCTTAGCTGTCCCATAGATTAACTCAAAAGTAGTTTGCTTTGAAAAATTTAGAATGACATGTTCATCATATTGGTGTAACCATATCTATATCTACCTATCTATCTATATATAAACAGAGAGCATGATGTTTTTCTTCAGGACGTCATATCATGCTTGGTAAAGTAGAAGGTCAACAAAAAAGAGGGAGACCCTCAATGAGGTGGATTGACACAGTGGCTGCAACAATGGGCTCAAATATAGCAGTAATTGTGGGATGGTGCGGAACCAGGCAAGATTTCTTTCTGCTGTATATAAGATCACTATGAGTTAAAGCTGACTAAGTGGCACCTAACAATGACACAGAGAGAGAGAGCAAGAGACAGATTTCCTGAGTGGTGAAAACAATTAACATGCTCGACTGCTAACCTAAAGGCTGGATGTTCAATTTCACCCAGATAGACACCTCAGAAGAAAGTTCTAGCAATCTACTTCCAAAAACTCAGCAACTGAAACACTATGGAGCATAGTTCTACTCTGACACATGAGATTGCCACACGTTGGAGTCAACTTGACAGAAACTTGGAGATAAATATACACACAAACACACACACACACACACACACACACATACACACACACATACAGAGAAGGAGAGAGAGATAAATTCATCCCTTGGCTTGACCAAGATTCAAGATTCTTACCTCTTTAGACATCAGAGTAGCCAATATACAACTTTTGTGTAAGAACCTTATTGCTTTTACCATCTCTGAAATAAACTACACTTTTAGCTCCAGAATGGTGACATTTTTAAAGATTTTATAATCTGCTGCAAAAGACCTCTTTAAATTGTTAAAAAGCAAAGATGTCACCTTGAAGACTAAGGTGTGCCTGACCCAAGCCATGTTTTCAATTGCCTCATATGCATGCGAAAGCTGAACAACGAGTAAGGAAGACCAAAAAAGAGTTGACACTTTTGAATTATGGTGTTGGTGAAGAATATTGAATATACCATGAACTGCCAAAAGAACGGACAAATCTCTATTGGAATAGGTACAGCCAGAATGCTCCTTAGAGACAAGGATGGTGAGACTATGCCTCACATATTTTGGACATGCTATCAGGAGGGACAAGTCCCTGGAGAAGGACATCATGCTTGGTAAAGTAGAGGGTCAGTGAAAAAGAGGAAGATCTTCAACAAGATGGATTGACACAGTGGCTGCAACAATGGGCTCAAGCATAACAATGACTGTGAGGATGACACAGGACTGGGCAGTGTTTCCTTCTGTTGTACATAGGGTTGCTATGAGTTGGAACCGACTTGAGGGCACCTAATAACAACAACAGCCTATGTTGTAGTTGTTGTTGTTTTCAATTAAATTGTTTGAACCATTATTTACCTCTGATATCTTTATTAAGTATTTATGAGTTTAGGAAACTTATAAATAAGGAAAGAAAGAAATAGAGAAAGAGAAGAAGGAAGGAAGGGAGGAAGGGATGGAAGGAGAGAAGGACAGAGAGAGGGAGAGAAGTCCAGGTTAGGAGAAGTCATTAATGTAAAAATTCTATATTCTCTTCTCCTTTCTTCCAAGGCATGCAGTTCTTGCCTGTGTGGGTGCTCTGTTTCTGGCCCTGTTAGCTACCTAACTCTTGAACTGAGTGATCTCAATGGGAAAGAAGTGGCATCCAGACCCTCACCAGCAGATGAGTCTCTATCCTCTTATGCCTCCTGCCCCTACTGATGAATATAAACCAGGCTGTGTTTTTGTGTTAAGACAATGAGCAAGCTCATGCAGCAGCACATCTCATGGGCAAACAGCAGCAACCAAAAGAACAGCATTCTCATTTAGCACATTATTCCCTCCTACAAGCCAAGTGACAACTCTCCATGCTCCTCTACTTGATCTATTTGGAGAATAAGATTTGACCTTGAGAAAAAGATCTTAGAAAGTCTCCCAATATAAGCCCGCTCTTGAAAAACTGAAGGAACGTATCCCTAAAGAGAGATCATTTTGATGGACTTTGTGTGTGGAGAGGGAAATAGTTACTTTATAGAGTGTTGACTTTTGGAAGCAAGAAAGATACTGGGCCTTTGTGTTCATAGAAAATACATGATAGAGAAGAGCATTAAAGGTTAGTTCAAACCGAATTAAACATTTAAAAGTGAGAGACCAAATGGAGGTCTGCTTAAATACTCTGTGTTCTCAGCTAGGCGAGGTAGTTTTATTGTTTTCTCTTGACAGTGATTAATTGCCCAGAGGAATCTTTATTTTTCTTTATTGAGATTGCATCATAAATGAAAAATATAACAGATAGGAGCAATGTTAAAATATCAGCACCAAGAATACACCATTTCGTGAAGTCTCAGTGAAAAATGTGCTCTAAAAGGGCACAATTTTGCTTCTGTCAGAAAGCCCATCTTATTTTCAAAGGAAGAAAAAGTCCTAAGTAACAGATGGGTCGAGAAGTATCCAGTAAGAAGACAGTGGGTGAAATTTCAGTTCTGTCAGCAGAGCCAGCTCTACCCAAAAACGGAAAACCAAAATGGACTCTGAGGCTGACAAATCTGGTTCTGTTGGCAGCTCTGCCACTTAATCCCAGGCTAGGGGCAAACATTTATGCTGCCTTGGCCTCTGCTTCCTCATCTTTAGGTGACTTCTTTAAGAGAGCACTGTATTATGGCTAAATATAAGGTCACAGTCACTCTCTCAAAAGTACCTTCTCTGACCCCCATCCTACTCTGGGACCTCTCACATCATTCTAAATCATCACAGTAGACCTCAGGGCTGTCTTACCTCAGCTGACTAGCTAATCTACAATAAGCACGTGTCATTTTCTTCCTTGTTCACAGAGGTGGCATCTTTTGTTTATGAGCAAACCCTAGAGATAACTAGGGCCTGTTCCTATTTCCCCTGAAGGTGACTGATGCTGCTATTTCTTATACCAGAGTGTCAATATCAGACCCAAAATCACTTTAATATTCTTAATTTTCCTCGTTTGCCATCATCTTAAACTCAGTGTGTCTCATCTGAATTCAGTAACTTCTCCCTACCTTGGTTCTCACATTTAATTTTCCAAATCTTATTCATAGCAATATCTTTGACTAATGGTATATTTATTTTACTCTCCATATCCAGTGCTAAACAAGTGCAGCAAAGTCATTCCCAAAAAACATCTCTTATTTCCCCTTTGTTTTTATTTCCACTGTTATCTCTCAGGTCAAAATTCTAATCACTTTAGCTCTTCCTCTTTTATTCTCTCCTTCCATTTGTTCTGCATAAATTAACCACTCCCTATCTCATTCTTCAAACGACTATTGCAAATATGCTGCAAAAGGCCTTATTAAAGTGTTGAAAAGTAAAGATGTCACTTTGAGGACTAAGGTATACCTGACCGAAGCCAGGCTTCATATGTATTCCATAGCTGGACAAAGAACAAGGAAGACCAAAAAGAAGAGTCAATGCCTTTGAATTATGGTGTTGTTGAAGAATATTGAATATAGCATGGACTGCCAGAAGAGCATATAGGTTTGTTTTGGAAGAAGTGCAGCCAGTGTGTTCCTTGGAAGCAAGAATGACAAGACTTCGTCTCGTGTACTTTGCATGTGTTATCATGAGGAACAAGTCCCAGAGAAGGACATCATGCTTTGTAAGGTAGAGGGTCAGTGGAAAAGAGGAAGACCTTCAAAGAGATGGATTAACACAGTGACTGCAACAATGGGCTTAAACATAGCAATGATTGTGAGGGTGGCTCAGAACCGGTCTGTTGTACATGGGTCGCTATGAGTATGAACCAATTCGACTGCACCTAACAACAATAAATCTCATTGTAAATTATTTAACTATTTAAATATCTTTAACATTTACATAATAAATACTGATTCTATAATCATAAAATACAGCAGAGAAAACTCTAGAGAAAGTCACACCTCAGTAAAGAAGCCAGTAGGAACTAGGAACTATTGTTGGTTGCCATCAGACAAGTCAAATCTGACTAATGGTGACTGGGTGGCTCACAGGATTAAGTGCTTGACTACTAGCTGAAAGGTTGGCGGTTCTAACCCACCCGATGGCACCTCAGAATACAGGCCTGGTGATCTGTTTCTGTAGGGTCATAGCCTTGAAAACTGTATAGAGCAGTTCTACTCTGCACACTTGGGGTTGCCATGAACTAGGAAGTTGCCACGTGCTAAATTGTTATGGGAAGCTGAGGGAATGGTGTTTATGGTATGAAGTAGGGTTTACAAGAAGAGGGAAACTTATATCGAAATAAACCAGAAAAAATCAGTTGTCATTAAGTCAATTCCGACTCATTGTGACCCCACGTGTTTAAGAATAGAACTGTTCTCTATAGGGTTTTCAATGGCTGTGACCTCCTGAAGTAAATAGCTGGGCCTTTCTTCTGAGGCTCCTCTGGGTGGATTTGTACTGTCAACTTTTCAGTTAGTAGCTGAACGCTCACCTACTTGCAATATACAATGGACTGATCTTTAAATGCCTAGATGCAAATTATATTGGCATTAAGGATCATGTTATATTGAGAAGCATGGAACTAGTTGATATTAGGAAGAGGCATAGGTCAGCTAAAACTGAGCAGGATATATCATGCTAAGGAGCTTAGTTTTTATTTTGTAGGCACAATAAAGTCAAAGATGTGTTTTTAGTAAGATAATCATGTGATGGGATTGGAAACCTTAAAACATCATTCTGGCAACCTTTGCTGAGTACTTCAGTTAAATTGCTTATTATTTTATAGTTAGGTTAGGATCCACTAAAGGATGAGACCAGGTCTTTTAAATTCAGAGACTCTAGTGAGCAGCAAAGTGCATGGCTTATACTAGGCACCTGTTGTTGTTAGCTGCCATTGATTCAGCCTTCAACTTACGGATACCCCATGCACAACAGAACACTGCCCAGTCCTGTACCATTCCCATGATCAGCAGTAGATCAGACGGTAGTGATCTGTATGGTTTTCATTGGCTTATTTTTGGAAATAGATTACCAGGCCTGTCTTCCTGGTCCATATTAGCCTGGAAGCTGTGCTGAAACCTGTTCAGCATCATATCAACATGCAAGGTGCATTAGCAGGGAATCAAATTCAGGTCTCCCACACAGAAGTCAATAATTCAACCATTGAATCACTGATGTCTCATATAATAGACACATACTTTGTGCCTATTGTTGATGGGTAATTAACAGATAGTCTCTTATAGTCATTTGCTATTTAGTTATATTTTAAAGTCATCATCAAACTTCTCATCAGTGAGGGTATTCTATCTCCAGCTAGACGGGCTGCCACCTTTTTAAGGATAACTATCATATCATGATATCATGAAATATCTATCTATCTGTCCATCAGTCCGTCTATTTACCTACCTACCTACCTATCTATCTGTCTACCTACCTACCTACTTATCTATCTATCTAAAAAGAGAGAGAGAGAGACTTCTTTGCACTAGAAACTGTTGTAGGTTCTAGGAGGTAGAGATAGAGGGAGTGAAGCAGATGGAAGAGGCCCCTCCTCTCAATGAAGGTTACACAGGAAATCAGTCCTAAAGCCCAGTGCTTGGTAAATTGGAGGCCATAATATAGTCTGTAATTCTTCTTCTTCTTTTTTTCTTTTTTAATAATATAGAAGCTGTTATCATACAAAATAAGGACAGACTTTCTACATGAAAATGTTCCAGTGCTGTTCGAGCTCAATCCCAATTCTCTTTGCTTCATATATTTTCTCTTCCAAAGCCAAGGAATGCCTCTTTTCCCATCTGGAGCACATCCTTTAAATGAGTTTGTAACTGAGTGTGATAATTTTGATGTATTTTGAAATAAAGTGATGGATTCTGAAAAGTATGCTCTGATTTGTTTACATAATTAAATTTGTAGCGTCTGTCTCTTCTACAAATATTGTGCTAACCTAAAACCCAAGCAGGGAGAGGAAAATAAAGCAACTTCTGTTTGGAACTATTTCCTTAAGAGGATCAATTCAAAATTCGTTTATTATATCAGAGTAAAGCTTGTTCCAATAAATTGTTAGTGAATAACTATATGGTTTGTGTTGATATGCAAAACCTGTCTCCAGCAACTATAAAATGTCACAACTCTATTGTAAGTTATAGTGAAAGGCCACATGGGGTAAAATTCCACTTGTAATATATATTTAGCTTCACCATCACTGGAAACTTTTATTAAACAGTTAATTCTGTATGACAATGTACAAGGAAAAACATGTAAGCCAAATGTCTTTGTTCTCAAATGTTGTAACCTAAAATAGTCTGTTTTTTTTTTTTTGGTAATAACTCAAATACTTTCTGAACACCATTACAGCTACTGTTCTAGAACTTCAACACAAACAGTGATCTGTCTTTGAGTCGCCCTCAGTTCATTTGAGGGACAGGAAGAATAGACAACAACCGTGTGACCATTGTTTACCTTGCTACCTTCCTAACCTGACCCATTTGGGTGGCAGCGACCACCCCTTTGAGCACAAAAGGCCTGGAAAAGCCATCACTAGAGAGGCTGCCATATGTGTAACGGCTCAGGCCATTCCATATGGGCTCCTCCTCCTCTTGACTGTGGTTTCCCATAATGAATAATAATCACTAGATAGAACAAGCCAGACAATATGTCCACTCACTTTATGTCCACAAACCCACCAGGTAATTTGCAGCAAGAAGCTTCCAAATATCCAGGGCCTACACAGTCTGTTGAACTAATCCCATAAAATTCCACCCTTGATCATCTCCCACAGAATGAACTTCCTTTACCTGGAGTTTCTTTGCTCACCATTTACTATGTTTACAGATTGCTTTGCATTTTACAGCCTCTTTTTTTTCCCTTTGATTTTATCAGAAGTGTATAAATAAATGGTGTATATGTGTGTGTGTGAGAGAGATGATGATGATGAAATCCAATCCTTTTGAAACAGAGCTTAAGACTTCTAGTTTCTATCTAATTGTATCTGAGAAGAGGTTAGGTATGATTCTGACAGGCAGGGATTTGAAGTACAGGGTAGTCAGTGTGGCACAAACAACAAGAGAAAATTCATGAAACTGAATCAGCGCTAAAATAAAAAAAAAACAAAACCCATTGCTGTCGAGTCGATTCCAACTCATAATGACCCTACAGAACAGAGTAGAACTGCCCCATAGGGTTTCCAAGGAGTGGCTGGTGGATTCGAACTGCCAACCTTTCTGGTTAGCAGCCGTAGCTCCCCACAGCTATTAATCACTGCACCAACAGAGTCAGCACAGGGCGTGTGTAACAGGGTCATTTGACTGAGGCATAAGAATGTGCAGGGTAATAGTGAAAAGTAAGACTGAAAGTTAATTTGAGAATAGTGATCGATAGATAGCTGCCATTTAGTCAACTCTTAACTCATGATGACCTTATATACAACAGAACAAAATGTTGCCCAATCCTATGTCACTGTCATGATTAGCAGTATGTTCAAGTCCATTGTTGCAGTTATGGTGCCAATCCATCTCACAGAGGGTCTCTGCACTCTTGCTGGCCCTCCTTCCCTTCACCAAACATGATGTCCTCCTCCAATGATTGATCCATCCATGATGACATGTTCAAAGCAGGCAAATTGGACATTACTCTGTTATGATCCATAAGGTGTCCATTGGCTAATTTTCAGAAATAAATCACCAGAACTTTCTTCCTAGTCTATCTTAGACTGGAATCTTCCAAAAACTTTGTCTACTACAGTGACCCTGCTGGTATTTGAAATACCAGTAGCATAACTTCCAGAATCATAGCATCATAGAATCATAAGCTGACAGACACGTGGTATTGAGACCAGTGGAGAAATAAATGTGTCTATGTGTATGTGTGTGTGTATATAGGAGTCCCTGGGTGGTACAAACAGTTAAGCACTCGAGTGCTAACAGAAAGCACCCAGAGGCGCCTCTGTAGACAGGCCTAGTGATCTGCTTCGAAAAAGGTCACAGCCTTGAAAACTCTATGGAGAAGTTCTGCTCTACACACAGAGTTTGCCATGAGTTGGAATTGACTCAATAGCAACTAACAACTAAATATATATATATATGTATTTTGTAAGCACTGCCATGCCAATTTTTTTTTACATGTTGCTGTAAAAAAAATTAGCATAGCGCTCTTACAAAAAGACCTTGCGGGAGGGGAGAGCAGTTGGCAAACAAATGTAGAAGATGTGTGTTATTTGTGTAAAAGTACTATATGTATATATATATATATGTATATATATAATTATATAATTTTTGTTGAGTTCAGCCAGTAGCAGGGGGCTATGGAAGGTTTTAGCAGGAGAAAGTGCTTTGATCTCAGTCCTGGTGGAACATCCAGCTGGCAGCTGGAAATGTGGTTTGGAGTCCAGCAGGAAATATAGCAAGAAATGTAAGTTAGTGAGCCATCTGCAAGAACGTTGAGGCTTAGGACTGAGTTTCACCATTGAGAGAAAGAATATCAAGAGGACTGAGAAGAAAAGCTGCAAACAACCATCTGATACAAGCTGGCAAGGAGACAACTAGAGGAGAGAAAAGAGAGCAGCAGGCACAAAAGGAGCACCTGGAGGTGAACGGAAGAGTGTGGCACAGCAACATGTGCAAAGGGAGGGTGGGGGGACCTGGGGTGTTATCCATAGTGTGGGGGGATTGAGAGAAATGAGACAGAAACTATACTGAAAATGGGTTTAAGTTAGAGGGGAAGATAGTGGTAATGTTGACTCCTAAACCCCTCAAAACTGAGAGAAGAAGATTAGATTTACAATAGTGAAGGAGAACCCAATCTTGTCAGAGTCTTAGTATATCTCCACGAGGGAAGTCAGGGAAATATATGCATAGGGTTTTAGGGCCTGAGTAATTTTTAAGGCATGCTTTGCAAGGTCGGAAATTGGTTGAGATTGGACAGACTTATATAAGAATTTTGAACTGTGGGCACAAAAGGAGGATGCAGAAGTGAGTATTGATGAACAAGCTGTTAGTCTTAATGAGTAAACTGTGTTAATTGGGGCACAGTTTTATCTTCCAGGAGCAATATTTCTTGGAGCAAGAAACCAAGCTATTTTTCACATATCCTGCTATTGACTTCAACAGAAACAGAAAAAAGCTTTTCATCCCAGAATTGTTTAGCACAAGGGCAGGGAAGTATCTTGGTTTCATTTCAGTTCATTCTGAACTTTGAAAGAGTTTTCATCAAGAAGTTAGGCTACACAGAGTTAGGAAGTAAGTGGACTAAACTTCCCTATATTGAAAGAGCCTCTGAGCACTTGGATCCAGGAATGAGAGATCACCTTTTCTGTTTTTATTTCTAACAACTCTCATTTTTATCTGTTAGCTCTGGGAGTCCCCAGTGTTCCTACTTGCATCTGAAGTGATGTAACGATGACTTTCAATGTTTTGCTGGCTTGAGAAGTTTCATTCCTCGACGGGAATCCCGTCTCCGTTTCTGCGATGGAGAACCACAAACTGCCCAAGCTGCAGCTTCATCAATATCAGCCTCAGGGCTCCCCAAAACCCCAGCCTTTACGCATTCATCTCTCCCTGTTCTGTGTCAATTTCAACAGTGGGGAATACCCTGGGTCTGAAATAGACACAAGATCCAAATATATCAATGTCGTATAAGTCAAGTGATGTGACTTCAAGCAAGGTAGAGCAATTATTACCCAACACAGGTGCCCCTGCTTCTTCTCAAGGACAAGGAGGAGAAGTGAATCCGTCACATCCCTGCCATTTAAGGTACATTTTGAACTGTGGTGGCTCGTCTGCACAGGAATTTTTCATGTGTGCTCTGTGTCATTCTTCAGCATTCCTTCAAGCCTGGCAATCTGCACACAGGAGCCGAACAAGAGAAGGCACTGGGCCAGTGGGTATAAAACTTAACCTGAGTTAGGGATGAAACAAAAAGCTCTGGTGTGAGAGCATCACCTGGGCATTTTTAGTTAACTATAGACTCTTCACCGCAGCAAGGCACTGATAAGTAATATATGTGCATCCACATGTGTGAATGTGTGTGTGCATTCCCATAATACATTCAAAGAAGTCTTTGGTGTAGTGTCAGGCATTTTACTGGCCTCTGTTGAGGGACATGTAGAGGGAAAACTAGAGATACTCTTAAGGAGTTCACATTCAGATGGTGGAGACAGAGCAGTAAACAACAATCATGATACTTGATGATTACATTAACATCAGAGATAAGCAAAGGGAGAACTAGGAGCACAAAGAAGGGGACATTTAACACACCTAGAAGAGTTGCCCTTGGAAGACTTCCTGTCTTCCAGAGATGCCTGGGCTGAGTTTGAAGAATAGGGAAGTAATGAAGAGCCAGAGCCAGGAATGAGCATTCTGAACACCAAGAATCGTATGTTTGAGTCATGGAGGCAAGAGAAAGAATGCTGCATTTAGTGAAAAGCAAAAGGCTCATTGTGCCTTAGACCACGTGGTCTGAGAAGGACAGAGAAGAGAGATGAAGATGGAGAGTAAGGCAGGGCCAGATGCCTGAAGGCTTTTTGAGCTATGCCAAGAAGCTTAGCACCATCCTGCACCCTGGAGAGCTGCAGGGGGCTTTGCACAGCAGTAACCCGCCATCACTTAACTACTTCACCTAAGTGAAAGTTCCAAAGAGAGCTTGTTCTCTTAATTGCCGAAAAGCATTTTAAGGAATGATTTCTAAGATGGGGCATTACTGAAATTATTCTTAAACACAATATTTGCAGCCTAAATATGTTTCTTTTTTTATCTGAACTCTAACCTCTGAGTTGTTACTTGTTTTATGCTGACTATGTACTGCTCTGAGTTGTTGTGATTTTTGTGCATGCCTGTCTCTCCTGTTGGAATATAAGCTCATTTTTTTTATGGTGCTGCTTCTTTTTTTTTTTTTTTCTTTTAATTACTATTACTATTTTTTTTTTTGTATTTTTTATCACAACATGCAGTAAGAATTTTCACGTAGGAAGTGTTCAAGATATTATGTCCTGGAAATGACAACCTTCAGAAATCAGAATAGTCAGATACCATAGCCTGAAAACTGAAGATTTTTTCTCCACTCCCACAAAAGTGGCAGTCCAGAAGCCAGACTGATGGAGTTGGATCAGCACAGAGGAGGGTCACCACAGAATCTCAGACTATTGAGGAATTAGATAAGGGAGCTATGAAGACCAGTGTCCAATCCAGGGATACATTTGAAATTGAGCTCTGAGCAGATAATCCTCATGATACCTCCATTATGAAGGTCTAGCCAAAGATGATTAGAACAACACACAAGACATTGAGATGAAAATTATATATATAAGAGACAGCCTGGTTGGGATTATGAAGTAGGAGTCAGAGGTACTGGAATTTAAAAGAAGAGATCTAAGTGATGCCAATTCAGTCTGAATTGAAGAAGACTTCAGGCATTTAAAGTCCAGAAAGAGTGAAAAAATTAAGACCACAAGAATCTAAACAGAAGTTTAGGTATACATACGTGTCACACAAGATACGAACCTACTACTTGATGCTCGTAGGATACTTGCAGGCCATTTCTAAACCATAGTAAGGAAGAAGGGCCATGTATTGTATTGCACTAGAACTCTCATGATGAAGGTACTGAAACAGGCAATTATCGTCATTTATCTAGTTAACACCAAAACTTCTTTCTTTTTTTTCTCGTCAAAACAGTTTCAGTTAGCATCCTAGATTTAGGTTAGATACTCATTTGGTCTGGTTGAGGAGGATTAATTAAAGATTCCTAGGAAAGATGATTCTTAATCAGAATTCTAATGGATTCATGGAAGTTTCCCAGGCAAAAGGCAGAAGAGAGCACAGGATATTGGTGCTGAGAAAGTAAGTGTTAAGAGTTGCAAAGCTTATGGTATATTAGAAAACTAAAAGTGGGTTGATACATCTGGAACGTAATGTTAGGGGTTTATAGAAAGGAATGATGGATGGACTAATAGAGTATTCAGTTTGATAAGATGTTGGATACCCTTGCTTTTCCAATCTCTTGTGAAATCTGTATAAAGTTACTAGAAATAATGTCTTTTAAAAACTCATAACTTGAGGGAACATCAGCTATGATGGCAGAATAAGGATCTGAAGAAAATACTGCCCTCCATCAAAACAACCAAAGAAAAAAAAACATGGCAAAACTGTCAGAATAACTTTTTTAGAAGTCTGAAAATTAACCAAAGGCTTGCAGCAATCTAGTGAGTGTTTATTTTTTAAAAAATGACTGAATCTCAGAAAAAACAGAGGGCTTTGTGATGTTTTAACTAGCCCTATTCCCATCCCACCTTCCGAGCTCTATAATAGCTTGAAAACCCATTTTGTTGTTGTCACTGTTATGTGCTGTCGAGTCAATTTTGACTCATAGTGAGGACAGAGTAGAACTGACCCACATAGTTTTCAAGGAGCAACAGGTTGATTCAAACCACTGACCTGTTGGTTAGCAGACTGAGCTCTTAACCACTTTGCAAAACCAGCAGCCAGGAAGCCACTGGAGGTGGAAGAAAGAGGTTGGTGTTTCTTTAAGTCCATTTCCAGAGACTTGTCATTATTTATCCCATCTGGAGGTTCCCTGAAAGACTTCACCCTCGAGGCTGTCTTTATTTGTCCTAAATCAGAGCTCCCCTAGTGGGAACATTTTTTTTCCTCTGGGATATTTTAAAATAATGGCAACTGGATAACATTGAGGCTGCCTGAGGTATTGGATAACAGTTTGGGCAAGCAATAGGCTACTCAAAAAGTTTAAAAGTAAAAGCTGTGAAACGAGATGTCCGTAGAAGACTTCGAAAAGGTCTGACATGTTCCTGGGAATCTAAAAGGCCATATGCACACACAAGGTTGTGAACATACTGAGAGATATGGACATGATCAAGAAAAACATGACAAGACCCTAAGCCCCCCCTTCTGCTAACACTGAATCTCTGTGAAAGCAGGAAGTGAATGCTATAAGGCAGAATTGCCACTGCTGGCTGAGTGCTTAAAGCATACTCTGATATACAAGCACCACGTCAGTCTTAGTTATCTAGTGCTGTTATAACAGAAATACCACAAGTGGGAGGCTTTAACAAGCAAATTTATTCTCTCACAGTTTAGGAGGCTAGAAGTCTGAATTAATGGCATCAGCTCCAGGGAAATCTTTCTCTCTCTATCAGCTCTAGAGGAAGATCCTTGTCATCCATCTTGCCTTGGTCTAGGAGCTTCCCAGCACAAGGATCCCTGGTCCAAAAGAAACTTTCCCTGAGAAACTCCAAATAGTTGAATTACTAGAAAAAAGACTGTAGGACAGCTATTTTAAATATGTTCAAAGAACTAAGGGAAACTGTCTAAAGAACAGAAGGAAAGTGTGAGAATGACAGCCACAAAATAGGAAATATCAACAGAGAGATTACAATTATATATTTAATAAAATAAATAGAAATTCTGGAGGTAAAAAAGTAAAATAGTGGAAATAAAAAAATCCCTAGAGAGGCTTAACAACAGATTTAAGCAGACAGAAAATGGAATCAGAAAACTTGATGATAAGTCAATTGAAATTATTCAGTCTAAGGAACATAAGAAAAATAATGAACAGAGCCTCAGAGACCTTGGGAACATCATCAAGTGCACCAGCATACACATAATGGGAGTCCCAGAAGGAGAGGAGAGAAAGAAAAAAATAGGAAAATTATTAGAACAAATAATGGCTAAAAACTTCACAAATTTGAGGATAAACATTAATCTACACATTTAAGAAGTACAATACACTCCTAGTAGGATACATTCACAGACATCTGTACCTAAACACATCATAATTACAAAGCCAAAGTCAGAGAGAAAATCTTGAAAACAGTGAGAGAGGTGACTCATCATACAAAGGATTTTAAATGAGATTAACGGCTAGCCTCTCATAAAAAACCATGGAGGCTAGAAGGCAGTAGGATGACATACTCAAAGTGTTGAAAAAAAAAAGTCTGCCAAACAAGATTTCTAGATCCAGAGAAACTATTCTTATAAAGTGAAGGAGAAATTAAAGCACTCCTAGATAAACAAATACTGAGAAAATCTGTCATAGCACAGCTTCCTTACAAGAAATACTAAAAGGAATTTTCAGGAAGAAATAGAAGGATGTTAGACAATAATTTTGACCAACATGAAGACAAAAGTACACCGGTATAGGTAACTAGAAGGGAAAATATATAAAACAATAGAAATAAAATTTTGTTTTTAAACATTTTTTTAATCTTAAGTGTTTAAAAGAAAACTGTATAAAGCAATAATTATACACCCAGAGGTGGGGCCAAGATGGCAGAAAAGTCAGATGTTTCCTGTGGTCCCCCTTACAACAAAGACTTGAAAAAACAAGTGAATCGATTATATACGATAATCTAGGAGTCCTGAATCAAAAACAATGTTGAAGAGTCGGACTGAGAGGAGGAGGAGGGAGAGACAGTTAAGAAGCAGTGAAGAAATGCCGGACTTGAGCTAGCTGGCACCTGGCGGGCTGGATTGGCTGGCACACGGGGGCTGAGGCAAGCAGTAGCACTTGGGACACGTTTTACCACATCAGGAGAGACCAAGTGATGGAGAGTCTGCACAAGTCTCCAGAGTCAGGGTGAAGCAGTGCTGGATCTGCGAAAGTTAAGTGCAAGCATCCAACTTACTGCCAAGAATCAAAATAACCCCTCCCCTTCTGAGAATTTTGTAGCATAGAAGTGTCTCTTTTTCCCTCAACCATGCCCCTCCCTGCTTTGCTCTAATACCAGTCTCGTGGATTTAGGGAAAAAACAAACAAACAAAAAACGCCAGTTCCTCTAACCATGTCCAAACCAGTCTTGCAATATAAAAAAATTGAAAAGCTCCCTAAGCTGGGAACTCAGGGCAGGCACTTCCCCTTTGCCTATGCACAGGCATAAGGGGTCCATGGGCTTTGGACACCTTTCACCCCGTCTAGACCTGCGTGGGCCGATTCAATAGCATAGGCCCTCATTAGCACAGAACAGGGTATATACCCGAAGCCTATTTTCAAATGCAACAGACAAGGTGGAGCGGCAGATTCGTGACATTTGACACTGCCCTGTCCATTAAGCAGGGTCCTCACTCATCATATCACCTATTCCACCTAGCCACCCATGACAGGGGTCCGAGAACAAATGGTGCCTCCCAGTCCTTACAGTCAACAGCATTTGGAAGCCAAAGTTCAGCTGTAAAACCCACCTACCTAAGTGCTGTAAGGGACAGGGACATGCCTTCCACCTAGGCACTCATAGACAGCCATCAGCCTCCTACCTTGCTCAGCACATAGCCCCCTACTGCAGCCAGATACCCGTGCCTGCTCCAATTACCCCTATGTAGCCCTACCCGCCTACGATTGTAGGTGCGAGCTTGCACCACACACTCAGTGACTGATGACCTGGATACCTGAGCTGAATCCATACAAAAAAAGTAAATGGATTCCTGGGCCCACACACCTAGTAGCAGTTCTAACCACCTGGTGACAGGAGGTGAGAGCTTCAAAGATGCCTATAACCAAAGTAGCTCACATGCCCAGTCTATTTGTGCATATCAAGACAAAACAAAACAGAAAGCTAGGATGCAGTAAGCAAACATACAATAAATAAATATAATAACTTACTGATGACTTGGAGACAACAGTCAATATCTAATCACATAAAGAGGCAGATCAAGATGGCCCCAACAAGCGAACAGAACAAAGAACCAGGAAACCTCCTGGAGGAAGAGAAGGTCTTAGAATTACCGGAGGTAGAATTCAAAAGATTAATATACAGAGCTCTTCAAGATATCAGGAAAGAGATCTGGCAAAATTCAGACCAAGCCAAGGCACGCACTGACAAAGAAATAGAGGAAAGTTATACAAGCTCAGAATGGCAAATTTAACAGGTTGCTAGAATCCACAGGGGGACAGTGAATAGAAATCCAAGATATTAACAATAAAATTTCAGAATTAGACAACTCAATAGAAAGTCATAGGAGCAGAATGGAGGCGATGGAAGTCCGAATTAGTGAGATGGAAGATAAAGCACTTGACACCAATTTATTTGAGGAAAAATCAGATAAAAGAATTTAAAAAAAATAAGAAACCCTAAGAATTATGTGGGACTCTATCCAAAGCTGGGTTCTCCAGAGATGCAAAACCAGTAAAGCATATATATATTTACGTATGTATGTATATATATATATATATATACATATATAAACAGAGAGAGATTTATATCAAGGAAATGGCTCAAATAGCCCCTAGAGGCTGTACATTCCAAGTCCATAAGGCAGGAAAAAAGATTCTTCTGATCCACGTAGCCACAGAGTCTGGCGAACCCAAGATCCGCAGGCCAGAGAGCAGTGCCACTGCAGGCCGCGAGGATCTACAAATCTTGAGATTGGCAGGCAAGACTGCCAGCAAACCACTAGCCCAAGTACCAAGAACCAGAGGCCAGATGAACAGGAGCAAGCTGCAGGATCTGGAACAAACAAAAGTCCCAACAAGGAGAGCAAGAAGGAAGTAGGCAAGGTGGAAAGATGAAGGCTGAAGGGGCAGTGAGCCACCATAGGCTCTGCCTCCACTGGTACTACTCAGCAGATTCTATCATGCGTGTGATCACACGTATCAGATTTCAACAGGGAAGTGATCAAAACATTATACAACTGCGGAAACACTGAGAATCATGACCTAGCCAAGCTGACACACAATCTTAACCATCACAGTCCACCCTTTGTCAACTTAGCACCTGTACACATCTCCGCAAACCAGATATAATCTCTGAATAAAGACAATTACAAAGTCATACTTGCACTTAACATTATACAACTAGCATGTGTACAACCAAAAATGCACTAGCCCCATTTATATCTTGTATTTTATAAGTGAAGAAAACCAAAATATTTGATATGCACATACAAAGAAGAAATATTCGTAACAATTACAGTCCTTGTTTCTGCAACTGGTCATGTGGCTGTAACTAGTATTTAGAACTACTCTCTTCCACCACCCATTTTGTATTCCCTTTGCCCTCAGCAAGCTCTTCAATTTGTCGTCGTTCTTTGCCTGGTGGGGTGACCCAAACCTTCATTCCTGAAGGATCTGAGCCATTAGTAGTCATGTCGGAATTGGGTTGCTGTAGTTTTCCGTTGACTTTAATCACAGGGCATGGTAGTACTAAGAGACGCCCTAAGGGATCTCCTGCATTCCAGACACACTCTTCTTTACTTCTATTATATAATATCAATCCGATTTCCTCTTGGTAATCAGGATCAATCACACCAGGCAGTATGGTAACTCCCTTCTTTGTTGATCCAGAGACGAAAGGAGCCCAAAGAGGCCAGCTGGCATTCTAGTTCAATGGAAACAGTGATGTGCCTCCAAGTGAGCACGTTCTTCCCTTTAGAACTAACCTGTAGACCTGCAGAGCATAAGGTCGTGGGAACAGGAAGCAAAAATCTTGTGAGTGAGTCACCAAGGGTAATAGTGAGTGATGCCACTCCCATTTCCACCCCTTGAATCCTGGACCCATGAATCCGGGCTATGGGAGGTACAGCACCATATATTGGACACTGGTTTAGAACATATACAGCCTCCTGGAGAACATTGCCCAACTCTGCAAGGTACTGCCACTTAGCTGGTGTCATAATTGTGTCTTCAGGAGGCCATTCCATCGTTCTATCAAGCCAGCTGCTTCAGGATGATAGGGAACATGGTAAGACCAGTGAATTCCATGAGCATGGGCCCACTGCCACACTTCATTTGCTGTGAAGTGGGTCCCTTGATCTAAGGCAAGGCTGTGTGGGATACCATGATGGTGGATAAGTCATTCTGTAAGTCCATGAATGGTAGTTTTCACAGAAGCATTGAGTACAGGGAAGGCAAATCCATATCCAGAGTAAGTGTCTATTGCACTAAGAACAAAACAATGCCCTTTCCATGATGGAAGTGGTCCATTGTAATCATCTTGCCACTGGGTTGCTGGCTGATCACCTTGAGGGATGGTGCCATATCATGGACTCAGTGTTGGTCTCTGTTGCTGGCAGAATAGTCACTCAGCCATGGCTGTAGCCAAGTCAGCCTTGGTGAGTGGAAGTCCATGTCGTTGGTCCATGCATAACCTCCATCCATGCCCCATGGCCACTTTGTTCATGGGCCCATTGAGCAACGATGGGAGTAGCTGAGAAAGATGGTTTTCACAGAAATCGTCATCCTATCCACTTGATTGTTAAAATTATCCCCTGCTAAGATTACCCATTACTGAGCATTCACATGAGATACAGACATCTTCACTTCTTTGGCCCATTCTGAAAGGTCTATCCACATACCTCTTCCCTATAAATCCTTGTCTCCAATTTTCCAATCATGTTCCTTCCAAGTCCCTGACCATCTAGCCAAACCATTGGCCACAGCCCATGAATCAGTATACATTCACACATCTGGCCATTTCTCCTTCCAAGCAAAGTGAACAACCAGGTGCACTGCTCAGAGTTCTGCCCGTTGTGAGGATTTCCCTTCACCATTGTCCTTCAGGGAGGTCCCAGAGAAAGGCGTGTAGTGCTGCCACTTTACACTTTCGAGTGGTGCCTGCAAACTGTGCAGAACCATCTGTAACCAGACACAAGTTTCTCTTCTTCAGTCAGCTGATCATAAGGAACTCCCTATGAGGCCATAGGTGCAGATTGGGAGATAGAAGGTAATGTGACAGAAGTGGAGACTATAGGCATTTGGGCCATTTCCTCATGCAACTTACTTGTGCCTTCAGGTCCTGCTCAGGCCTGATCTAGTAAATACCATTTCCATTTAATGATAGAGTGTTGTTGTGCAGGTCCAACTTTATGACTCTGTGGGTCAGACAACAGATTGCATGGTAACTTGGTGTCCTGTGGTTAAGTGTTAAATCTTTACTAAGACGCAGTAACAAGCCAAAAACTGTTTCACCAAAGGAGAGTACTTATCTGCAGAGAATGGCAGGGCTTTGCTCCAAAATTGTAAGGGTCTGCACTGTGATTCACCAATTGGGGCCTGCCAAAGACTCCAAACAGCATCTCTATTCGCCACTGACACTTCAAGTACCATTGGATCAGCCGGATCATATGATCAAAGTGGCAGAATGGCTTGCACAGCAGCCTGAACCTGTTGCAGAGCCCTTGGACCCTCCGTTAACCCAGAACTAAAACCATTCCCAAAGCCTACTCTTCAGACAAAGATTAGACTGAACTATAAAACATAAAATAATACTCATGAAGATTGTGCTTTTTAGTTCAAGCAGATACAGAAGAACAAATAGGTGGCTCCTGTCTGGAGGCAGGGTGAGAAGGCAGGAAGGGACAGAAACCGGTTGAATGGACACAAGAAACCCAGGGTGGAAAGGGGAAGTGTGCTGTCACATTATAGGGATTGCAACTGATGTCACATAACGATATGTATATAAATTTTTGTATGCAAAATTAACTTGAGCTGTAAACTTTCACCTAAACCACAATAAAAAAAAGAAAAATAATTATACACCTATGTTCGTGGACACACAATGTATAAAGAGACAATTTGTAGGAAAATAACAGCTCGGAAAAGTAGGAAGAAATGTAGCTATATAGGTTCAATTTTTTAATATACTATTGAAATTACATTGGTTTTAATCAGTTTAGTTTGCTGCAAATTAATGTTAGTTGTAATCCCTAGGCAATGACTCAGAAAATAACAACAACACAATATAGTAAAAAAACAATAGGATTAAAATGACACAATATGTAATATCCATTTAACACCAAAGAAAGCAGTGATGGAGGATTAGAGGAACATAAAGAAATAAGACATAGGAAACAAATAGCAAAATGCAAAATATATACTCTAGCTTATCAGTAATTATATTAAGTGTAAATAGATTAAACCTTTCAATTAAAGGGCAAAAAGAATAAAATTAGTTAAAAATAAATCATAATTCAACTACATGCTGTCTACAAGAAACGTAAGTTAGATTAAAAATGCAAATAGATTGAAAGTAAAAGTTAAAAAAAAAAGGTACCTCATATAAAAATTAACCAAAAGAGAGCTGGAGTGGCTATATTGATATAAGACAAAGCATACAGCATATTTTAAAACAACAATTGTCCCTAGATCCCAAGAAGGATATTTTACAATGGTAAAAGTGTCAATCCATCAAGAAGATATAACCATTTTACTATGTATGCAACTGACAGCAGAGGTCCAAAGGGAGTTGGAGGCTTCAATACTGTATTTTCTATGATGGCAAGAATTAGGGAGAAGATCAATAAGGATAGAGAAGACTCGAACAATGCTATAAACCAACTAGAGCTTACAGACATATATAGAACCCTTCACCCAACAACAACAGGATACATATTCTTCTCAGGAGTACATGGAACATTCTACAGAGCAGACCATGTATTAGGCCATAAAAGTAGCCTAAATGAATTTAAAAGTATTTAAATCACACAAAGTATTTTTTTGAAATGAAATTAAAAGTCATTAACAGAAGGAAATTTACAAATACATGGAAATTAAACTACATTCTCCTAAATAGCCAATGAGGGAAAGGAAATAATGAAGACCTTTGGAAAATATATTGCGATGAATGAAAACTAAAATACAACACATCTTATGGTATACACTCCACATCTTATGGCATACAACTATAAACAATTATATTTAAAAAATAGAAAGATTTAAAATCAATAACCTAACTTTACACTTTAAAAAACTCAGGAAAGAAGAGTAAACTAAACCCAAAGCAAGCAGGTAGAATAAATAATAATGACTAGAGTAGAAATAAATAAAACAGAGCATTCCTAGATAACTAAATACTGAGAGGTAAGAATAACAGAGAAAATCAAGGAAACTAAAATTTGATTCTTGGAAAAGATAACAAAATTAACAAATATTTAGCTACACTGACCATGAAAGAGAGAATATTCAAATTACTAGAATTATGAATTAAAGAGGTGACATTACCACCAACGTTACAGAAAAGAAAAAAAGGATTAAAGGGCAATACTATGAACAATAGTTTGCAAACAAATTAAATAACCTACAGGAAATAAACAAATTCCCAGAAGGACACAAACTACCAAAACTGATTGAAGAGGAAATAGAAAATCTGAATGCACTTCTAACAAATAAAGAGATAGCTTACTAATCAAAAAGCCCCTCCCGTCTGCTATTCAACACACATAAAAATTCAGGACCAGAGTGTTTTACTGGTGAATTCTACCAAATACTTAAAGGAGAATTAGTACTAATCCTTCACAAACTCTTCAAAAAAAAAAAAAAAAAAAGATGAACCTGGAGCCTCTTGTAGTGCCAGAAAGATAGGAATCACTCAAAAAAAAAAAAAAAAAAAAACCCAAGAGAAGGGAACACTCCCCAATAGACTCTATGATGGTAGTATTATCCTGATAGCAAAACCAGACAAAGGCAACACAAGAAAAGATAATGGCAGACCAATATCCCTTATAAATATAAATGTAAAAATTCTCAACAAAATACTAGCACACTGAATCCAGCAACATATAAAAATGATTAAGTGATGACCAAGTGGTATTTATCACAGAAAAACAAAATCGGTTTCACATACAAAATTGAATTCATGTATTATGTCATAGCAACATAATGCATGACAAAAACTCAGTTTTCTCATTTCTTTATTTATATACATTATCAATCTTATTGTCATTGTGTAGTCTCACTAAAGTACCACATTTACTGTCAAGGTAGACAGCAGTTCCCACATTTTATTGATGAGGAAGCCAGCTAAGAAAGTTTAAAGAACTTGTTCTAAGTGACAATGTTAATAAGTGACAAATACATAAAGTAAGCCCAGATGCATATCATCAGCCCCTTTTAAATAGTAAAATAAAAGGCTTTGTTTTATTATTCATTATTTATTTAAAATATTATCCATTAAAAGGTAAAAATGCACCACATAATTGTTGTTAGGTGCTTTCAAGTCAGTTTGGACTCATGGAGACCCTATGTACAACAGAATGAAACACTGCCCAGTCCTATGCCATCCTCACAATCATAGCTATATTTGAGTCCATTGTTGCAGCCACCATGTCAATCTATCTCGGTAAGGGTCTTCCTCTTTTTTGCTGACCGTCTAACTTACAAAGCATGATGTCCTTCTCCAGGGACTCGTTCCTCCCAATAACATGTTCAAAATAAGTGAGATGAAGTCTCGCCATCCTCGCTTCCAAGGAGCACTCTGGCTGTACTTCTTCCAAGACAGACTTGTTCACTCTTCTGCCAGTAGAAGGCACTAAGTAATCCCCTCTTATCCACCGGCCCCCAGTGGATGCCTAATACTGCAGATGGTATCAAACCCTATATATACTATTTTTTCCTATACATATATACCTATGATAAAGTTTAATTTATAAATTAGACACAGTAAGAGATTAACAACAATAACTAATAATAAAATAGTATCACTTCATGGCTTCTTGTTTGTTGTTCAGTGCTGTCCAGTCGGTTCTGACTCACAGTGACCCTATGTACAACAGAACAAAATGCTGCCCAGTCCTGCACCACCCTCACAGTCATTGTTATAGTTGAGTCCATTGTTGCAGCCAATGTGTCAATGAACCTCCCTGAAGGTCTTCCTTTTTTTTTCTGACCCTCTATTCTATCAAGCATGGTGTCCTTCTCCAGGGACTGATCCCCCCTGGTAACATGTCCAAAGTATGTGAGACGAAGTCTTGCCATCCTCGCTTTTAAGGAGAATTCTGTCTGTACTTCTTCCAAGACAGATTTGTTCGTTCTTCTGGCAGTCCACGATTGTCTTAGTTATCTAGCACTACTATAACAGAAATATCACAAGTGAATGGCTTTAACAAAGAGAAATGTATTTTCTCATAGTCTAGGAGGCTAGAAGTCTGAATTCAGGGCACCAGCTCTAGGGGAAGCCTTTCTCTCTCTGTCGCTGTGGGGGAGAGTCCTTGTCATCAATCTTCTCCAGTTGAAGAGCTTCTCAGGGCAGGGACCCCTGGTCCAAGGGACGCTCTATTTTCCTGGCTCTTGCTTCTTGATGCTATAAGGTGTCCATGTCTCTCTTCTGGCTTCTGTTTTTTCATATCTCAAAAGAGATTGACTTAAGACATAACCCAATCTTTTAAATTGAATTCTGCCTCATTAACATAACATCCTCTAACCCTGCCTCATTAACATCAGAGATGTAGGATATACAACACAGAGGAAAATCACATCAGATGACAAAATGGTGGACAATCACACAATACTGGGAATCATGGCCTAGCCATGTTGACAGATATTTTGGGGAACACAATTCAATCCATAACAATGGTATATTCAATATTCTTTGCCCACACCATAATTCAAAGGCATCAATTCTTCTTTTGTCTTCCTTATTCATTGTCCAGCTTTCACATGCATATGAAATGACTGAAAACACAATGGCTTGGGTTAGGCCCATCTTAGTCCTCCAAGTGACATTTTTGCTTTTTAACACTTTAATGAGATCACTTGCAACAGATTTGCCCAATGCAATGCATCATTTGATTTCTTGACTGCTGCTTTCATGGGTGTTGATTGGATCCAAGTAAAACGAAATCCTTTACAACCTCAATCTTTTCTCCATTTATCATAATGTTGTGTATTGGTCCAGTTGTGAGGATTTTTGTTTTCTTTATGTTGATGTGTAATCCATATTGAAGGCTGTGGTGTTTGATCTTCATCAATAAGAGCTGTGAGTCCTCTTCACTTTTAGCAAGCAAGGTTGTGTCATCTGCGTATCACAGGTTATTAGTCTTCCTCCAATCCTGATGCCCCATTCTTCTTCATATAGTCCAGCTTTTCTGATTATTTGCTCAGCATACAGATTGAATAAGTATGGTGAAAGATGCAACCTTGATGCACACCTTTCGTGACTTTAAAACACACAATATCCCTTTTGTTCTGTTTGAACGAGTGCCTCTTGGTCTAAGTACAGATTCCTCATGAGCACAATTAAGCATTCTGGAATTTCCATTCTTCCCAAATCCATAATTTGTTATGATCCACACAGTCGAATGTCTTTGCATAGTCAGTAAAATAAAGCTAAACATCTTTCTGGTATTCTCTGCTTTCAGCCATGATCCATCTGACATCAGCAATGATATCCTTTGTTCCAGGTACTCTTCTGAATCCAGACTGAATTTCTGGTAGTTTCCTGTAGATGTACTGCTGCAACCACTTTTGAATGATCTTCAGTAAAATTTTATTTGTGTTTGACATTAATGATATTGTTTTATAATTTCCACATTCTGTTGGATGAACTTTGTTTGGAATGGATACAGATATGGCTCTCTTCCAATCAGTTGGTCAGGTAGCTGTCTTCTAAATTTCTTCACATAGACAAGTGAGCACTTCTAGTGCTGCATCTGTTTGTTGAAATATCTCAAATGTATTCTGTCAATACCTGGAGACTTGTTTTTCGGCAATGCCTTCAGTGCATCCTGGACTTCTTCCTTCAGTACCATCATTTCTAGGTCATATACTACTTCCTGAAATGATTAAACATCAACCGATTATTTTTGCTACAGTGGCTTTGCATACTCTTTCCATTTTCTTTTGATGCTTCCTGAGTCTTTTAAGTATTTTGCCCATAGAATCCTTCAAAACAGCAACTTGAGGATGGAATTTTTCTTCAGTTCTTTCAGCTTGAGAAATGTCAAGCATGTTCTTCCTTTTTGGTTTTCTGACTCCAGGGCTTTGCATATTTTATTATAATACTTTAGTTTGTCTTCTTGAGTCACCCTTTGAAATCTCCTATTCAGTTCTTATTTTTCTTCATTTCTTTTGCTTTAGCTACTCTAAGTTCAAGAACAAGTTTCAGAGTCTCTTGTGACATTCGTTTTGGTCTTGTCTTTTTTTCCTGTCTTTTTAATGACCTTTTGCTTTCTTCATGTGTGATGTCATCCTATAACTCATCTTGTCTTTGATCATTGGTGTTCAATGTGTCAATCTATTCTTGAGATGGCCTCCAAATTCAGCTGGCATATACTCTTTTGGTTCTCGTGGACTTTCTCTAATTTTCTTCAGCTTCAACTTCAACTTGCATATGAGCAATTGATGGTCTCTTCAGCAGTCAGACCCTGGCCTTGTTCTGACTGATGATATTGAGCTTTTCCCTCGTCTCATTCCACAGATGTAGTTGATTTGATTCCTGTGTTTTCCATCCTGTGAGATCCATGTGTATAGTCGCCGTTTATGTTTTGGAAAAAAAAAAGGTATTTGCCAAAAAGAAGTTGTCGGTCTTGCAAAATTCTGCCATGTATTCTCTGGTGTCATTTCTATCACCAAGGCCTTACATTCTGACTACCAATCCTTCTTTCTTTAGAACTCTCACATTCCAAACACTAATACTTATCACTGCATCTTGATTACATGTTTGATCAATTTCAGACTGTAGAATTCGGTAAAAACATCAATTTCATCATCTTTGGCATTAGTGTTTGGTTAGTACTTTGAAAAATAGTCATATTAACTGTTCTTCCTTGCAGGTGTATGGATATTATTGTAACACTGACAGGGTTGTTCTTAAGGATATATCTTGAAATGTTATTTGTGACAATGAATACAATATTATTTCTCTTCAATTTGGCATTCCAAGTATAGTAGACCATATGATTGTATAATTCAAAATGGCCAATACCAGTCTATTTCAGCTTACTCATGCCTAGGATATCAACATTTATCCATTCCATTTTTTTGTTATTTTTTTTTCCATTCTTTTTTTTTTTAGTTGTACTTTAGATGAATGTTACAGAACACACTAGCTTCTCATTAAACAATTAGTACACATATTGTTTTGTGACATTGGTTACAAACCCTAAGACATCTCTCCGTTCTTGACCTTGGGTTCCCTATTTCCAGGTTTCTTGTCCCCTTCTGCCTTCTAGTCCTCGCCTCTGGGCTGGTGTGCCTCTTTAGTTTCATGGGCCTGTCTAATCTTTGGCTGAAAGGTGAACCTGAGGCGTGACTTCAGTACTGAGCTAAAAGGGTGTCTAGGGGCCATACTCTCAGAGTTTCTCCAGTCTCTGTCAGGCCAGTAAGTCTGGTCTTTTTTTCTGAGTTACAATTTTGTTTTACATTTTTCTCCAGCTCTGTCCAGGAGTCTCTATTGTGATCCCTGTCAGAGAAGTCAGTGGTGGTAACCAGGCAACATCTAGTTGTGCTGGACTCAATCTGGTGGAGGCTGTGGTAGTTGTGATCCATTAGTCCTTTGAACTAATCTTTCCTTTGCTCTTTCCTTTTCTTCATTCTCCCTTGCTCCCGACGGGGTAAGAACAGTGGAGTATCTTAGATGGCCACTCACAGTCTTTTAAGAGCTTAGACGATGCTACTCACCAAAGTGGAACAAAGTGGAATGTAAAACTATTTTTTTTTTTATATACACTATTTTATGCCAATTGAGCTAGATATTCCCCAAGACCATGTTCCTCACAGCCCTCAGTCAAGTAGTTTGGTCCCTCAGAGAGTTTGAATGTGTCTATGTAGCTTCCATGACCTTATCTTGGATAAGTTTTGCTGGCTTCCCAAGTACTATGTACTGTCTTACCCTTCACCAAAGTTACCACTTATCTATTGTCTATTTAGTGTTTTTCCATCCCCACCCCTCCCCTCCCTGGTAACCATCAAAGATTGTTTCTTCTAGTGTGTAAACCTTGTCATGGGATTTTATAATAGTGTTTGTCCTTTTGTGATTGACTTATTTCATTTAGTGCAATGCCCTCCAGATTCATCTATGTCGTGAGATGCTTTGCAGATTCATCATTGTTCTTTATCATTGTGTAGTACTCCATTGTGCATATGTACTGTAGTTTATTTATCCATTCATCTGGTGATGGACATCTAGGTTGTTTCCATCTTTTTGCTATCATGAACAATGCTGCAATGAAGATGGGTGTGCATATGTCTATTCATGTGATGCCTCTTACTTCCCTAAGATATATTCCTAGGAGTGGGATTGCTGGATCATATGATGTTTCTGTTTCTAGCTTTCTAAGGAAGCACAATATCATTTTCCAAAATGGAAATATTGAGAATTTTTGCATCTATATTCATGAGAGATAATGATCTGTAATTTTCTTTTACTGTGATGTCTTTGCCTGGTTTTGGTTTCAGGGTTATGCTGGCTTCATAGAATAAATTCAGAAATATCTCTCCCTTTTCTATGTTCTGAAATAGCTTGAGTAGTACTGGTATAACCTCTTTGAATGTTTGGTAGAATTCTCCAGTGAAGCCATCCGGGCCAGGGCTTTTTCTTTTTTGTTGTTGCTGGAAGTTTTTTAAGTTATCTTTTCAATCTCTTCTCTTGTTATGGGTCTGTTCAGGTATTTAACATCATTTTTTTGTTAGTTTGAGTAGTTAGTGTGTTTTTGGAAATTTGTCCATTTCTTCTAGGTTTTCAGATTTGTTTGAGTATAGTTTTTCAAAGCACTCTGTTATGGTCCTTTTTATTTCAGATGGATTTGTTGTAGTGCCTCTCATTTCACTTCTTAATTGGATTATTTGCCTCCTTTCCTGGTTTTCTTTTGTCAATTTGTCTAGTGGTTTGTCGATTTTGTTGGTATTTTCAAAGAACCAATTTTTGCTTTTGTTGATTCTGTTGTTTTTCTATTCTCTATTTCAATTATTTATGCTCTGATCTTTATTATTTCCTTTCTTCTGGTGGCTGTGGGCTTCTTTTGTTCTTCTCTTTCTATTTATTTTTGTTGTGTAGCTAATGTTGTGATTTTGTCCCTTCTTTTTTGATGCGTGGATCTATTGCTACAGATCGACCTCTGAGCACTGCTTTTGCTGTGCCCCAAAGATTTTGGTATGATATCTTTTCATTCTCATTCGATTCTAGGGATTTTTGATTCCACTTCTGGTTTCTTCTATTATCCTGTGGTTTTTAAACACGGTGTTATTCAATTTCCATTTATTGAATTTTTTTCTTCTTTTTCCTGTTGTTAATTTATACTTTGATGGCATTGTGATCAGAGAAGAAGCTTTGTATTATCTCAGTGTTTTGGATTTTGTTGAGGGTTGCTTTGTGGTCTAGGATGTGGTCTATTCTGGAGAATTTTTCATGTGTGTTGGAGAAGAAGGTGTACTTTGCAGCTATTGGGTGGAGTGTTCTATATATGTCTATGAGGTCAAGTCGGCTGATTGTGACCTTTAGATCTTCTGTTTTTTTGTTGAGTTTCTTTCTAGATGTTCTGTCCTTTACCAAGAGTGATGTGTTGAAGTCTCCTACTATTATTGTTCAACTGTCATTTTCTCTTTTCAGTGTTGTTAGAGTTTATTTTATGTATTTTGGTGCCCTGTCATTGGGTGAGTAGATATTTATTTATGTTCATGCCTTCATGATGCATCATCCCTTTAATCCTGATATAATGCCCTTCTTTGTCTTTTACTGTGGATTTTACTTTAAAGTCTGTTTTATCTGAGACTAATATTGCCACTTCCTCTTGTTTTTTGGTAGCTGTTTGCTTGGTATAGTTTTTTTCCATCCCTTTGATTTTTAATAAATTTATGTGTTTGTTTCTAAGGTTTGTATCTTGTAGAAAGCATATTAATGGAGCCTATCTTTTTTATCCATTCTGTCACTCTCTGTCTCTTTGTGAGTTCATTTAGGTCTTTTACATTTAGTGTAATTATTGATAGGTGTGAGTTTATTGCTGTCATTTTGTAGTGCTTGTTTTTTTGTGGTGCTGACATTTTCTTTGTTCCTCTTATTCTCCTATGATGAATTCCTTTTTTGTGTGTTTTTCTTCATTTGTTTTGTTTTTGTGTTTACTGAGATTTTATGGTTTTCTTCTTTATTTCAATGAGTAGGTTTGTTAACTTTCTTTGCGGTTATCTTGGAATTTACCCTTATCTTCCCAATTTTGAAGCAGTCTTTTATTACTTAGTGTTGCCTTGCCTTCCTCTCCATTAGAAAGTTCTATATCTACACCATTTACTCCCTCTTTTATTGTTCTGACACTTAGTCATTTACAGATTAACCTCTCTGGTTCCCTGTTGTAAATATTTTAGTTTTGATTAATCCTTGAGAGTTCATTTCCTAGGTTGGTATCTGGCTAGTGCAGTCTTACATCCTAGATTCAGGCTGTCATCTGATGATGTTTATTCTCAAACTGAAGGACTCTCTTTAATAATTGTTGTAAGTTTGGTTTTTACATATTCCCTTAATTTCTGTTTATATGGAAATTCCTAATTTCACTATCATATTTGAATGAGAGTTTTGTGGGATATAGTATTCTTGGTTTGTAAATTTTTTCTTTCAAGTTTTTATATATGTCATACCATTGCCTTCTTGCCTGCATGGTTTCTGCCAAATAATCTGAGCTTAGTCTTATCGTTTCTCCTCTGTATGTGACTTTTTGTTTTTCTCAAGCTACCCTCAGAATTCTTTCTTCGTCTTTAGTTTTAGCAAGTGTGATTATGATATGCCTTAGTGATTTTCTTTTGGGCTCTATCCTATATGGGGTTCATTGAGCTTCTTGGATGGCCAGCTTTTCATCTTTCATGATATTGGGGAAGTTTTCTGTCAGCAATTCTTCAGTGATCCTCTCTGTGTTTTCCATTTTTCCCCTGTTCTGAAACTCTGATCACACGCAAACTTTTTCTTTTGATTGCATTCCACATAATTTTCAGGGTTTCTTCATTTTTCTTTATTCTTTTTTTCTGATTTTTCCTCAGACTAAGTGGTATTAAAGTATTTGTCTTCAGTTTCGCTGATCCTGTCTTCCATTGTTTCAAATCTTCTCCTCATACCTACTATTACACTGTCCATTTCTGAAATCTTGTTAATCTTTTGAATTTCTTGTTGCTGTTTTTTGTATGATTTCTAATTGTGTATTTATTTTGACTTTTTTCCTGTATAATTTTCCTGAGTTCTTCCATTGTTTTGTCTGCCTTTTCCATGATTTTGTCTATTTTTTCATCATTTTTGTCTGCTTTTTCCTTCAACTCTTGAATAGCTCTGTATATTAGAGATATGAATTCCCTATCAGGTAGTTCCAGTGTCTTTTCTTCCACTCAAAATTAATCTGGTGTTTTATTTTGTACACCTACTGTAACCATCCTGTCCTTTATATATATAGATAGATAGATAGATATAGATATAGATATCATCTGCTTTCTTTGGGACATTCAGCACTTATTTTCTTCGTATATTGATTGTAGATTTGTTTGTTTCATCATGCTTTTTTGTTTTATTTGGTTATGTCTGAGCATGTGGGCTGGACGTTCTTTGTTGTGTGCTCCTCTGTGGGCATGATACTTCTCACCACCTTGTCCAATGGGCAGGGCCAGTCACTCAGCTATGGTGAAGCAGGGCAGGTCCAGCAGAAGGCGATTGGTTAGGATAAGTTTTTTTTTGGTAGGTACTGGGGCCAACAGGGCAGGACCAGTGTTTTGTGTAGGGCAGGTTCCATAGACTGTGTCTGTGCTGCTCAGGAGTGTGATGATCAGGGCATGGTGCTGATAGACAGGAGGAAGGGGGGAGGTTGTGATATGTGGAGTCAAGTGGGTGTGGGAAAGAAGAGAAAGAAGAACCAAAAAAAAAATCTTGAAGGAGCTTGCCATTGGAGTGGTGCAGACCCAGAGAAGCTGTGTGCCGGTAGCTTTCTAGCTTGGCAGTGAGGCACTGCCAGTCAAGAAGGGACAGATACAGCACACACACCTAAATGGGCAGGAGAAAGGAAAGGAAGGAAGGGAGAGAGAGATAAGAAACTAGATTAAAAAAAGGAGAGAGAAAGGCACACACAGCTTGGTGGTTAGGAGAAAGGAATGGAAAAAATGTAGAGACAGACAGTAAATGGAGGAAAAAAAAATTAAAAGGTGCCATGTAATTGGGAGGAAGGAAAGGAAAGGAGGTAGAGAGAGACAGGAAACTGAGAGAAAAAGAAGAAAGAAGAAAAAAATGCCCCAAGGGAGCTCACTGGAAGTGGTCCCCAGCCTAGGGTACTGCATAGTCCCTCCAGAAGGAATGGAGATGACACACAGTGCCAGGTGTTCAGGAGAAAGTTAAGGAAGCAAAGTCGAGAGAGAGAAGAAACATAGAAAAACAAGAATAAAGACAGAAAAGAAAAATGTCACAAGGGAGCCCACAGGAAGTGAGTCCCCAGGCAACTGGCACTGCACAGCCTGTCAAGAAGGAGCGAAGATGGCACACAGTGCCAGGTGTTCAGGAGAAGTGTAAGGAAGGAAGGTAGAGGGAGATAAGAAATCAAGGAAATAAGAGAAAAACAAAAAAGGAAAGATGCCCCAAAGGAGCCCACTGGTGTGGTGATATGGACTGAGGAAGTGGCTCCCCAGCTTTAAAGGCACTGCACAGACCATCTAGAGGGAGCAGAGATGGCGCACGGTGCCATGTTGTCAGGAGAAAGGAAGGGAAAGATGGTAGTGAGAGACAAGAAATTGAGAGAAAAAAAAAATATCCCCAAGGGAGCCCACTGGCTTGGCAGCTCAGACTGGGGAAGTGGCTCCCAAGCCACTACACACTGCACAGCCCATCTAGAAGGGGTAAAGATGGCACACAGTACGAGGTATTCAGGAGACAGGAAGGAGGGAAAGTAGAGAAAGAGGATACACCAAGAAATGAAGAAAAACAAAAAGGAAAAAGAAAAAATGCCCCCAGGGATCCCACCAGCATGGCGGCTCAGACCGGGGAAGTGGTTCCCCAGCTGAGTAGCACTTCTTAGCCTGTCAAGAAGAAGCGGAGATGGTACACAGAGCCAGATGTTCGAGATAAAGGAAGGGAAGGAGGTGAGAGAGAGAGAAGAAATCAAAAGAAGTTGAAAAAAACAATAGTAACAAGAAAATGGCACTGAAGGAGCTGTCCAGTGTTGGCGGGGCGAATCCAAGCAGTACAGAGCAATCACCTCCCTGGCCAAGTGACCGTGGCCAGCTGGGAAGTGGTGGAGGGCAAGCAGTGGGAAAGATGGAGGATAGGAATGTGTGCATCCATGTGGTCTTTCTCCTGCTGGGAGCTCTGTGAAGCTGCCTTCCTGTACTCCCTGTTCACTGATCTCAGTGGCTGAGGACTTCAAGATGGTGAATTTGTGCCACTTGAGCTAATAGGGTACCTCCACTCCATATCTCTCCTCACTCTGTTCTCTGTCAGTTTGGTGCTTTGTTGCGTTCTTTATTTGATGCTTAGGGTTCCAAGATAGATGTTCTTCTCTGTTTTACTTAGTTTTTCGGGTCTTTCCTGTGGAGGGATGGCATGGTGCTTCTGTCTACAGCACGATGTTGGCTCCATATCCATTTCATTTTTGGAAAACTCCAGTTTTCCTAGATTCATACTTTGTACATTCCACATTCTAGTTATTAATGTGTGTTTGCAGCTCTTCTTATTTTGAGTTGCACCACATCAGCAAGTGAAGTTTCCAAAAGCTTTACTCTAGCCACGTGATTAAGGCTGACTCTACTTTGAGGAGGCAACTCTTTGCCAATCATATTTTGAGTGCCTTCCAACCTGAGGGTTTCATCTTCTGGCACTGTATCAGACAATGTTCTGCTGTGACGTGGAAATGCAGCAAAACTATACAAAATTCCTTCATAGCAAAATTAGATGTGTCCCATATGCTAGAAATAAAATCCAATGGTAAAACTATAGTAATGAAAACTATGGAAGTAGTGTAGGACAGACAAATAGGTTAGTGAAACAAAATAGAGAGCAGGAAAAAAGTGTGTGTATATATCTATTCAGCTTTCTATCACAACATACACAAAATTTCCAAATGTAATTTGAATATTAAAAAGTATCAACTATTTAAAAAAAATTTGAGTGTAAAATGCATTTTTAATTAAAACACAAATGAAGGAACCACAAAGTGAAAAAAAAGATAAATTAGGCCACTTGAATCCTGACATGTTAAAAGAGCTAATTATTCACTGGAAAATTTGCAGAGGAGGAGAATATAGAGTGTAAATATGCTGACAATGAAATTACATAAGGATGAATTAGAAAATCTAAACATTTTTCTGGAATAAAAATAGAAATTTTAGTAGAGATATATTAAAACTAACATTAATATTTAAAAGGACATCATATGGAAGAATGCATGTGGATACAAGAGTCCTAATTAAAAATAATGTATGTAAATTTTGGAGATGCTCTATTTTTTTTTCTTCCCAATTATTTATTTACTTTTTTCAACACTGTCTCAGAATTATTATTTATTTTGAAACTGCTTTGGTAGACATATTTAGACATAGGTTTCTATCATATACCCACTCATGTACATACATAAAAAATAGAAGTGAAATCAATTGACTACAGAATTCTTAAACTTCTTTGTGTGCAGAATTTAACTCTCTGGAATAACTTGTAACCTAGGATGTAATTCTTCATGTCCAGTTGCCCTCTGTAATGTTACATTTTGTTTTCTCTTTCTTAAGTTTTGGAGCATTTTATTTACTTATTTTGATGTTGTTGTTGTTGAGAATATACACAACAGAACATATACCAGTTCAACAATTTATACAGGTAGACGTCACTGACATTGATTGCATTCCTTGAGTTGTGGAACCATTCTCATCCTCCTTCTCTGAGTTGTTCTTCTCCCATTAACATAAACTCACTGCCCCTTGTTTCTTATCTAATCTGTCTGTTGCTGTTGTCAATTTGATTTCATATCAATAGATCTTAAAAGAGCACAATTCTCAAGGCAGACATTCTTTACTAGTTAAGCTAAACTATTGTTTCATTTTAAGAAGACTGCAGGGGATATTTTTTGTTTAAGGTTTAAAGATTATCTCTGGACAATAGTTTTAAGATCCATAAAGTCTGGGTTACATGAAAGTTTGAAATTCTGTTCTGCATTTCCCCCCTTTTGATCAGGATTCCTCTCTAGAATCTTTGATCAAAGTGTTCGATCAGAAAAAAAATTTCTAACAGCAAAATCTGCCCAACAATGGGTTGACCTTTTCCTTGGACTACCTCAAGCACTGGCTGGCCAAACAACCATCAGTTGCTGAAGAAGTTGTGGTTTGTGGAGGTTATGGAAATTTGAACCATATGTAATTCAGAATCCCTTCAACTCTCAAGTTTTCTGTCAATGGTATCAATGTTTGAAAGGTCCTGGAAACCCTCATGAGAGTAATCTAAAACATCAGTATTTAACATGGCAGCTGACACAGACCAGGCTCTTGAGAAATATAGCTTACACAAATGAGTAAGGAAATGCCTTCTGAATATGAACTCCCAAATATTTTTGCAACCTCTTTAAGAATAAATTATCTTAGATTATAAATAAATACCTTTCGTTGAGTTCATATGTTCAGTCTAGCCTAACATTTCTGATTATATTGATTTGGTATGGATTTGGGTTTTGACCCAACCCCCCCAGTCCCATATCCTTAATTACATCCAAAATATGTAGAGTTAATAGACACTGGAGAAACCCCAGGAGTATGGCCCCAGAACACAATTTCAACTCAGTACTGAAGTCAGTCCTGAGGTTTAACCTTCAGCCAAAGATTATACAGGTCTATAGGGCCAATGGAAACACAGGTGGCGCAGTGGTTAAGAGCTATGGCTGCTAACAAAAAGGTCAGCAGTTTGAATCTACCAGGTGCTCCTTGGAAACTCTATGGGGCAAATCCACTCTGTCTTATAGGGTCACTGTGAGTTGCAACTGACCGGAGGGCAACTGGTTTTATTGTGTTTTTTCGTATGGGGGCAACAATAATACATGTGAGGAACTTACTTCTTAGTTCAAACATACATACAAGAATACTAGACACACTAGCCCAAAAGCGTAGACAAGAAGGCAGGAAAGGACAGGAAAACTGGATAAACGGAAACAAGAAAACCAGGGTAGAGAAGGGGAGAGTGTTGACAAACAGTTTGGCAGCCAACATCACAAAACAATTTGTGTATTAACTATTTAATGAGAAACTAAGTTGCTCTGTAAACATTTACCTAAAGCACAATAAAAAAAAAAGTAGAGTTATATAGAGTAATATCAAAAAGACAAAGTAAAAAAATTAGGCAAGATGGCGCTCTAGGCAGAAGCACCACACCGTCCCTCCACAACAAAGATCTGAAAAACTAAGCCAAACAGAGAATCAA